>NC_133660.1:92833427-93140927 GCF_037893015.1 Macrotis lagotis
AAAGATCTCTACCTTTCGTTTTCTTCCTTTGCTTTATGTTTCTTGCTTGCACTATTTTTTTAAATTATAGTAACTTGTTACATTTCTTCTAACATAATGTAAGTTCCTTGAGGGAAGAGATCTTTATGTCTTTAGTATTTATCATATCATCTTCCATTTGGTAGCTGCTTAATTAAAATTAAATTAATTGAATTATTTAATTGTCTTTGTTTATGAGTTCCTATTGAGATATAATACACAAGACAATATTTTTTTCTTAACAGACTGTTCATATGGTTTTTGTTTCATTCTATATTTGTTTGATCTCTTTACCTACATTTAAGATCCTTAAGATCAGGAATCACAACATATTTATTTATTTTTATCCCCCCCCCCCCCACTCCTATTCCTTGGCATCTAACATGGTATGAGGACCTTACAGGTGTTCAGCAAATAGTTCAGAGACTATTGAGTGTTGACTAGCTATTAACACTTTGTCAGTACTATGAGGGATACAGAAGAATTTTATGGCCACTTTTGTCAAAATGTGCCCTCAAAAAGCTTATAGTTTTCATGGGGAGATCAACAAAACAAAGTATATCTGTTGGATTTTGGTGCCTAGATTTACATGATTTAATTTTACTTTGATTGTATTTATTTCCAAGGAATTTTGTCCTGAGGAATTTGTTGACTTTAAGAATAAAATTGTCATTACAAAGATGGATGCTAGAAAATATGAAGCAGCATTAAAGGAAGAGCTATCTAATTGGATTAAAAATGGCCAAGAAAATGAGGTAAATACATTTAAAATGTTACTTTTGATAAAGTCTTCATGGACATAGAAGATCAATTTAATGATTTACATATTTGAGGGAAAGTTGCATTTTAAAAAATCTAAAAACAATTTAATAAAATTAAAAAAGAATATAAACATCTAGCATTAAAAATTTTAAGTAAAAATCCTGATTAGGAAATTTGGGATAAAGAAATAAAAAGACCTCTCTCTTCTTCTGCCTCAGTGTCACACAATGCATGTACTATGGGATATTAGGGCATGAGGAATACTTAGGAGACTTTGGAAGGGAGAGTATGTTATTGGGAGAGTCTGGGAAGACTGGTAACTTCTCCATAACTTACAGTATTACTGTTTCCTGGAGTACTGAAAGATTAAATATTGGGAGCAGTTACGTGGTGCAGTGGATATAGCATCAGTTTTGGAGGACCTGAATTTAAATCCTGACTCAGATACTTATTAACTCTATGACCCGACTAAGTCACTTTACCCATATTGCCTCCTCTTTCTCCCCCCAAAAAGAAAAGAAAGATTAAATGTCTTGTTCATCAATGATTCCACATCTAGTATGTACAAAAGGAAGGATTTGAACCCTGGCAAGAGATGTAATGTAAAGAACACAGACCCTGAAATCAGAGGATCTGATATGAAATACTATCTCTGATATCTATCAACCATGGGCAAATAGCTTAATCTCTCTAGACTTCAGTTGAACCAAATGATCTCTTAGATTTCTTTTAGCTTTAGATCTATGGTCTTCTAAGTCTCTTTGACTTCAAGGCCAATCCTCATCCCTTCACACCGCAGTCTCTTTGAGGGAAAATATTGGACTATTTTGATTGGCTATTGATTTACCAATTTAGTTTATTAAGTCTATATTTAATTTATTGAGTTATACTAAAGTATTTGAGGAAAGAAATTAACTGAGATGAGAATTCCCAAAAAAGTACTGTATTCTATCAGAGACTTCCAGGGATAAATCATGAGACCAAAGGCTCAGTATTCTAGATAGTGATGCCTTGTCTACTTTTGCTATTCAATTTTAAGTTCATAAGATTTGCAATTGTAAGGGAACTCAGAGATCACTTCAAATGGTACTATTATAATTTTATAGTTTTTAGAAGGGAGATGAATGGACGAGAGAACAGAAAACTTTGATCATTTATTTTCCTCAAGGAGAGCTTCTATAACATCAAAAATGGCTAAAGATATATGTTTCTATAGAAAGAAGAAAGGGTATATGTGGTAAGGGTGAGAAAAGATTAATAACTGTAGCATTCTGTCAATGAATATCTCAAATTGGGACCATGGACTCTCATGTCTAGAGCGAGACATGTGAGTCAATGGGTATACCTTCTTGGAGTTCTTACTGGGAAGGAGATGAGGTTATAGGATGTAGATTACTTTTAAATAATTTTGAAGAGTGTGTAGCTTATTCTTTTGATGGAAAAATAGCAAAATTATCCAGAATCTCAAGGGAAAATGTGTTGTTTGGTTTTGCTGAACAATATTTTTTTTCTTTTTTTGAAACTGTTATAATAGACAATACAGAAAAACCGATCTGCCCTAATGATGAAAACATTCTTAGCAATTACAAATATTACCTCCAAATATAGGAATGTATTCAGTCAATTCTTATTCAATTCTATTTGATTTCTTTCTTATTTCCTTTTTTATGCTTTTCTTGATTCATGTATTTGAAAATCAAATTTTTTTTTAGCTCTGAAAGTTCCTTATTTCATTGAGTGCATATTTTTCCCTTTAAGAATTATACTCATTATACTACCTAATTATACAATTATACTATCTGAGAGTTAGGTAGTAATCCTAGCCTCTTTGCCTTCCAGAGTATCATATTCCAGTCCCTCTGATCCTTAATGTGGAAGCTGTTAAATCTTATGTTATACTGACTCTGCCTCCACAATATTTTAATCGTCTCTGGCTGCTTAAAATATTTCCTCCTTGATCTGGAAACTTTCAAATTTGGTTATATTCCTGAAAGTTTTCATTTTGGGATCTCTTTTGATAGGTGATCATGGATTATTTCAATGTCTATTTTATCCTCTGCTTCTAACAATTCAGGGCATTTTCCTTGATAATTTCTTGAAAGATGATGTCCAGGCTTTTTTGATCACAGTTATCAGATAGTCCAATAAGTCTTAAATCATTTCTCTTGTGTCTGTTTTCTAGGTAAGTTCTTTTCTAATGAGTTATTCTAATTTTCTTCTATTTTTCATTTTTAAAGTCTCTGTTTTATTGTTTCTTGATATCTCATGTGATCATTAGCTTCCACTTGCCCAATACTAAATCTCACCTGGTGTGACAGACTTTTTCTGCCAACCTTCTAAGTTGTCTTGGACTGGAAAATTGTACTGTCCCATCTGTTTTCTGGGTTCTGCACTCCAGAATTTGTTTTGAGATATTTGAGACTTTATTTAAAATTGTTCAGAGGGAAATTTGAACTCAGGAGGAGGTTTTTTCTTCTCCGTTGTGACTCCTATGTTCCATTAAATTCTGTTTGGGGGCTGGGGTTTATATCAGTTCTTACCTTTGATTTAACTCCTTTGAATGTATTCCTCTAGGCCAAGAAAGTGCTGGGGATTCTTAGACCTGCTTCTGTATCTCAGTCAGATGATATGGATCATACATTTCCACTTCTTGTTGAAAAGCTAAGAAAAATGGATAAACTGCCAGCATTATTTTTTTTGTAAGTGATAAAAAGTTTCATTTGGGTCTTTTTTCCCCTCCTCCAAATAAAATATGTTGATAACTGCTGAAGATAAGTGAGAATTAAGATCATTTTTCTACTGAAACCTAATAAGCATTGCTACCTGGTCATCCCAATTTATCATTATTCTGTTACATTTGTTGAGATACTAAGTTCAATGACTTATTTTCCTTTGTACTTTTAAGAATTGTCTTTAAATAGACTTTTAACTAGTCTACTTCTGGATTTTTCTTAAATCTCATTCAATTTATTTCAGGTCCTGCTAATTTTTTTTGGATATTATAATCATTATTTGAGTGTACCTTAGTTCTTTATAAAAGTCAAATGAACATAGATAAATATAATTTATAATAGAAATTTAATGCATAATATATACCTATACATACATACATACATATATGCATACATACATATATTCTTACAGTGACCATTAGTGGAAAATTCCTAATGGATTTTAGTCATTAACAAACATTTATTATGTAACTGTTACTTGGTAGGCATTTTGCTTTGGATTCAGGATATAAAGAAAAGTCAAAGACAGTCACTGTTCTCAAATTCATAGTATATAGGGAAATTCATTTGTATTTTCATAAATTCTAATGATAATATCAACGATAAAAATAAATATGTAGGTAAGAAGTTCAGATGTGAATGTTCTAGCATTTTAATAATGTTTCACTTCAATTCAATGCATAGTATGCTAGAAAATTCAGTGACTGGAATCAGATGACTTGGATTTAAATTCTACCTCTGATTCTCATTACTATTATATTTTTGCTTATTTTCTCTAAGTCTCAGTTTACTTATTTATAACATAAGGTGGTCAGAATAGATCACCTCTGAGGTCCCTTGCATCTCTAGTTTTATGATCTTATATATTATGGACTACTTTCTATTTCTTTTTCTTTGCCCTCATCTACAACTAAAGTCCTATAAACTCTAGTTTGAACATTTCTGACCTAGATTACCTTTTTCAGGGAATTCTTAAGCTGAGAATTCAGTTTTCAGTCTATTTTTTCATTTTCATACACACACACACAATATACAAAAGGCATTATGGTGGAACTAGACACTGTTCTGGACACAGAAACCAGTCTTTGTCTTTTTTTTTTTGTTCTTGCTTATCTAGGTACTAACAAAACAAATGTTAAAAACATTTTCCATTTTCCACTGCAAGGTGGCAATTGCTGCAAAGTGATTTAGTTGCTCCTATAAGCTTTCTAAGAGAAAACCCTGATGTAAGATCAATGAAGAAAATGTCTATTGGAAAGAGAAGAGAAAGGAAACTGGTTCAGAAGTAATGCCCTCAAAGAAACTGAAACCATGAAAAATGAAGTTACTGATAATGCCACCTGAAGCTCTCAAGTCTCCTTGAGAAGCTTTCAAGTCCTAGTAAGTTTTGGGAGGCTCCAGTATGAACATTTCTAGCCTAGGCTAGCTTATTCCAGTCTGGGAGTTTTTACCTTGAGATTTCAGTGGATGAAAATTTTGGATGGAAAAATTGCAACTTTGTTTTTTTTTTATTGACTTTTAAAAGAGATATTTCATTGAATTATGAATTAAATCTCTCACCCCTATCCCTTACATTATTTGGAGAAAGAATTCATCAGATACACCAAACTGCCAACAGAGTTAAGAATTAAGAACCTCTACTCTAGTCCAAAGGAATCTTTTAATGTCTCACAATTCTGACTTAGTTCTGGTTCAGAGAAATGTAGGGCACTAAATTCTAGGTCTTAGCAGGACCTTGGGATCCCACTGTATATAGGACTAAAATGACCCTGTGAAGAGTTTCTTCAGTCTGACTCAAACTTAATTGGTCAGCCTGAGGCAAATGACATACAGTTTACCTGTATCTAGGCCTTGATATGCCTAGAGTCAGTATGCGTAAAACAAAATACATAAGACCAGAGTTAAATGACTTGCCCAAGGTCACACAGATTATAGCTATCAGGTATCTGAGGTCAGATTTGAACTCAGGTCTTGTCAGACTCCACAGCTGGAGTCTGTACTTTTTACGGTGCCATTTATTTATCTGGCAATCCCAGCTATGAGGGCCTGGAGGGAACTCTGAATTTGATTTGACTGATACCTCTAATTGGGGTAGCACCCTAGTCAACATAATATAACTTGTTCAAAGAGTCAAAGAATAGTAGGATGCCATGGGCTTATGAGTTAACTTTGCATGGAATTTTCATGACCCAGAGGTTATTGGAATAGTCCTTATGTTCTGCTTCACAGCATGGTAATAGACATTGGAAAAATCAGAAATACTGTACCAATAAAAACTTAGCTACTATAAATGCTTTACTGTTTAACTGAAACAAGGAAAATTATGAGTTCAATGTAAAGAAGACTCATGACATGAATATTTTCTTTTAAACAATTTTTTATACCAAAATTCTCTATTTTTCTGTCTCATATATATATGTACATATGTATATATATATATATATATATATATATACATATGTACATATGTATATATTCTGCACTCTGAAGCTTTAACCTCTCTATCAGGAGAGGTTTGATTATGTCTTCTGGAATCATGGTTCATTGATTTGTTAAGCAGTATCTAATTCCTTCAAAATTGTTTTTCTTTACTATTTACCATACCAAGTCATTTTCAATTTGAGAATTTGTCTTACCATGCCAACTGTTGTCATTGTATAAACTATTTTCCTGGTTTTGTTCACTTCATTCTGCATTAGTTCATAATAGTGCACATTAGTTCCCAGGGTTTTCTGAAACCATCCTCTGACAGGAATACTTTTAATATATACCATACAAAGTTAGAAATAGATCTTACCAGCTCTAGGAAAATATTTTATTTATTTATTTATCTTTTGTGGTTTTGTGAGGCAATGAGATTGTGACTTGCTCAAGATCACACAGCTAATAATTTCAAGTGTCTGAGGTTGGATTTCAATTCAATTTGTTCTGACTCCAGGGTCACTGCTCTATCCTCTGACAAGAAAAGGTTTTATTTGTCAGTAGCTCGCCTTGGTTACATAACTCCAAGTTACACAACAAGGTAGTGTAGGCAAATGCAAAAACAAGAATAACTCTATTTCTATGCTAAAGAGAGGAATTAGCAAGAAAGAAAAGTTGATGAACCTCAACCAATTAAAAACTTTGGTTAATATAAGCTATGTGATTATATATAGTAATGGAATAGATGGTGGGAACAATAATGAAATGTAACAAGGTTTTGAGAAGATGGACCTAAGTGCACTGGAATTGTGAAAAAGTTCATTTTCAATTCGAGAATATCAATCTAATTAGCATGCTTAATCAGAAAAAAACTTTTAAAAAAATGAAATCTGCTATAAGCATACTGAATTAATGGTTTTCTACAATTTTTGACATAAATTTGACAGAAATAATAAAAAACGTTTTAGGATCTGAACCTACCATATATGAGACAACTGGTGCAGCAGTAAGGACCAGAGGAAGAAAGATTGATCTCCTAAGGGATATTCCTATCCATGGTAGAATTAACTTAAAAGAATTATTGAAGGAAACCATTGTAGGAGCATCAGTAAAAAATGAAACAAAACTCCAGTTCCATTTTGGCCAATTAAAGGCAATAAAAATAAATATAAGGAAAGAAATTCAGAAATTAGAACATATTAGAAAGTCTGGTTTCTCTTATTCAGCAAAGACAAAACTGTGCCTGAGTATGTTGAGAGAATTATTAGCATTTTGAAATTAAATGAAAATTGGAGAAACATTTAAAGCAAATAATACCTATCACCTTTGGAATTGTAAAATGGAATATAATATTCTTGGAAAATACCTAAAAAATTCCTATACAATTTTAAGAATTCAGGAAATGTATTACACTTCTACACAGGGGTCCAGTTTTCATGACTGGTGACTGCCTCATCATTTTTTTCTGATAAGCCTCAGCAAATTCCACTTAACTACTGCCACACAGGCATCCTTTTGATCACCTCTTTCCTCCTCCAATTTTGAGACTCATATCATAACATCTCTACCATTGGTCTGGGAAGGGATATGTTAATCTCCTCTGAAATCTCATTTACCATTCCAGTTGTGTTCTGATTCAAATTGCCTCTCCTGGCCACCACTCCCCTAAGAGTGTGTGTGTGTGTGTGTGTGTGTGTGTACACACACACACACACATACATATATATATATATATATATACATATACATATATATACACATATTTATATTTCTTTTTTAAAACATATTTATTTATTTATTTTCATCCATATGAACATGCATATTTTTAAGTTACAAAATTTCCTTCCACCCTCCCTTCCTACTGCTCTCCCTTCAAAGGTGAATAGTTTAGCATTGTATATACATATTTTTGATAAACATGTTTTCATGTTAGTCATTTTCAGTAAGAGGAATTAGGATTAAGGGAAAGAGATAGTTTTTATAAAGTGTTCATCAGATTTTGAAGGTTTTTTTCTTTTTTATGTTTTGTTTTGTTTTGTTTTGTTTTGTTTTTCTTCCTCTGGATGGGGATAACATTGTCCATAGCTGGTCTAATATGGTTATCCTAGCTCTATGAACTACTGAAAGGATTTGCTTCCATTAAGCTTGATCTTCTCACAATATTTTTGTTAATGTATAAATTATTCCCTTGATTCTGCTCCCTTTGCTCAGCATCAGATCCTGTAAGTCATTTCATGCTTCTTTAGAGTCTGAACATTTATGATTTCTTATAGAACAATAATGTTCCATAGTATTCATGTATCATAACTTGTTTAGCTATTCTCCAATTTGGGCATCCCTTCAATTTCCAAATCTTTGCCACTACAAAAAAGAGCTGCTATGAATATTTTGAAACTTGAAGTATTTCCCCCATTTTTTATAATTTCTCCCAGATATAGACCTAGAATTGGAATTGCTAGGTCAAAGGGTATGAACAGTTTTATTGCTCTTTGGCTATAGTTCAATATTGCTTTCCAGAATGGTTAGATACATTCACAACTCCATCAGCAATGCATCAATGTTCCAATCTTCCTACAATCTCTCTAACATTCATCATTATCCCTTTTTTTCTCATCTTGGTCAATCTGATAGGTGTGAGGTGATACCTCATTGTTTTAATTCACCTTTCTCTAATCAATAATTATTTGCAACATTTTTTCATATTATTTTATTTATCTTTAATTTATTCATTTGAAAACTGCCTATTCATATTCTCTATTTATCATTTGGGGAATGATTTGTAACCTTATAAATTTGATGCAATTTTCTATATATTTTAGAAATGATACCTTTATTAGAATTCCTCATTGTGAAAATTGTTTCCCAACTTTCTGCTTTCTTTCTAATTTTGACAGCATTGATTTTATTAGTGCAAAACCTTTTAAATTTAACATAGTCAAAATCATTCATTTTGCAGTTTATAATGTATTCTTATTCCCCCCCCCCCCCCCCCCCCGCCCATGATGGCTCTGGTGGGACTAGACATTGACTTGAGAGTCAGGTTGAATAGAGATGCCCAACACATAAGGTCATGAAGCAAGTTCTATTGCTTTATTCTTGGATACTCAGACTTTTATAACAAAACTTATCTCAGACATGACAGGTTAGATGAAACCCTGCTGCATAGCCTCCTGAGTTAAATTTACAATATTTATCCTTTGAAGTCTGTAAACTTCCTTATCAGAAAGCTTTCTAAACACCTCTGGTGCCACAGATTCTTAGGTCAGAGTTCACTGGTGAGCCAACAAAGCCATTTAATGAGCAAGAATACATGCATATCTCTGGTGGCAAAGGTCACCAAAAATATGTGTAAATCATTATTAAGAGGTGGCCCTCAACATACTCCAATTCTTGTTTGGTCATAAGTTTATCATCTTTCCATAGTTTCTTGGTCTATTAATTTATCTATGATGGAGTCCTTTATGTCTAAATCTTGCACACATTTTGACCATATTTTCATATAGGGTATAAGATGTGGTTCTATGTTGAGATTTTGCCATACTATTTTCTAGTTTTCCCAACAATTTTTGACAAATAGTGAGTTCTTATCCAGAAGCTGATGTCTTTGATTTTGTCAAATAGTGATTGCTGTAGTCATTTACTCCAGTTTCTTTTGAACCTATCTTAATCCACTAATTCATTACTCTTATTTCTTAACCAGTACCTGATAGTTTTGACGACTGCTGCTTTATAGTATAGTTTTAGATCTGGAAGATCCAGGTCACCTTCCTTTACTTTTTTTTTTCATCAGTTCACTTGCTATTCTTTACCTTTTGTTACTCCAGAAGAATTTTGTTACTATTTTTTTCTAGCTTGATAAAGTAGTTATTTGGTAGTTTGATTGGTATGGCAATGAATAAGTAATTTAATTTGGGTAAGATTGTCATTTTTATTATATTGGTTAGACCTAACCATGAATAATTGATATTTTTACAATTATATAGATCTGAATTTATTTGGGTGAGAAGTGTTTTATAATTGTGTTCATACAATTTCTGGGTTTGTCTTGGGAGGTAGATTCCCAAGTATTTAATGATATCTATAGTTACTTTAAATGGAATTTCTCTTTTTATCTCTTGCTCTTGGTCTTTGTAGTTCATATAATGAAATGCTGATGATATATGTGAATTTACTTTATATCCTCCTACTTTGCTGAATTTGTTAATTGTTTTAAGGAGTTTTTTAGATGATTTTCTTGGGTTCTCTAAATATGCTATCATATCATCTGCAAAGAGTGAAAGCTATGCTTCCTCATTGCCAATTCTTATTTCTTCAGTTTCTTTTTTTTCCTCATTGCTACAGCTAGCATTTCTAATGCTATATTAAATAGTAATGGTGATAATGGGCATCCTTGTTTCACCTTGAAAATGCTCTGAGTTTATTCTCATTACATATAATATTTGTTGCTGGTTTTAGATATATACTATTTATTATTTTAAGGAAAACTCCATTCATTTATAAACTTTCTAGTGTTTTTAATAAGAATGAATGTTGTAGTTTATCAAAGTCTTTTTCATCATCTAGTTAGATAATCATATGATTTCTGTTGCTTTTGCTAATGATATGTTCAATTATATTGAATATTTTACTAATATTGAACCATCTCTGCCAACCTGATATAAATCCTACCTGATCATGGTGTATTATCCTAGTAATAACTTACTGTAATCTCATTGCTACAAAGTATCAGCACCATGCTGGTTTCATAAAATGAGTTTGACAGAACTCTTTCATCTTCTATTTTTTTAAAAAAAAACAGTTTATGTAGAATAGGGATGTATTGTTCCTTAAATGTTTGGTAGAATTCACTTGTAAATACATCTGCATATGGAGACTTTTTCTTAGGAGATTATTGATGGTTTCTTAAATTTCTTTGTCTGAAATAGGGTTATTTAAGTATTTTATTTCCTCTTTCTGTTAATCTGGGCAGTGTGTATTTTTTGTAAATATTCATCCATTTTGTTCAAGTTCTTCAATTTATTGGCATATAGTTCAGCAAAGTAGCCTGAATTATCTCTTTAATTTCCTCCTCATTGGTGGTTAGTTCACCCTTTTCATTTTTGATACTGGTAATTTGGTTATCTTCTTTCTTTTTTTTTAAAATTAGATCAACCAAAGATTTATCTATTTTATTAGCTTTTTCATAAAGGCAGTTCTTAGTTTTATTTATGAGATCAATAGTTTTTTTTTTTTGCTTTCAATTTTATTATTCTCTCCCTTGATTTTCAGATTTTCTAATTTGGTATTTAATTGTGGATTTTTATTTGTTTTTTTTCTAGCTTTTTTAGTTGCATACCAAATTCATTGATCTCCTCTTACTCTATTTTATTCACATAGGCATATAGAGATATAAAGTTTCCACCCAAAACTGCCTTGCTAGATTCCATAAATTTTGGGATGATGTCTCATTAGTATCATTTTCTTGGATATAATTATTGATTATTTCTATTATTTGCTTTTTGATCCAACCGTTGTTTATCATGAAGTTATTTAATTTACAATTAGGTTTCGGTTTATCTTTCTGTGACCTTTTATTACATTTAATTTTTATTAAATCATGGTCTGAGAAGTATGTATTTAGTATTTCTGCCTTTCTGCATTTGAATAAAAGGGTTTTGTGCCCTACTACATGACCAGTTTTAGTACAGGTGCCTTGTCCTGCCAAGAAAAAGGTACATTCTTTTCTATTCTCCATTAAGTTTTCTCCAGAGGTCTACCATATCTAAGTTTTCTAAGATTTCATTCACCTTCTTGACTTCTTTCTTGTTTATTTTGTGGTTAAATTTTTCTAGTTCTGAGAGAGGGAGATTGAGTTTTTCTGTCTATATCTCTTTGTAATTCACTCAGCTTTTCCTCTAGGAATTTGGATGTTATACCACTAGGTGCATACATGTTTAGTAATGATATAGTTTCGTTACCAATGGTGTCTTTTAAAAAGATGTAGTTTCCTTCCTTATCCCTTTTAATGAGATTGATTTTTGCTTTTACTTTATCTAAGATCACTACCCCCGACTTTTTACTTTAGCTGATGCATAAAATATTTTGCTCCAACCTTTTACTTTTATCCTGTATCTCTCTGCTTCAAATGTGTTTTGTGTAAACAACATATTGTAGGATTCTGGTTTTTAATCCAGTCTGCTTTCTGCTTCTATTTTTATGGGACAGTTCATCCCATTCACATTTATAGTTAAGATTATGAATTCTCTATTTCCCTTCATGCTATCTTTCTCCATTTATATTTTTCTCTCTTTCCTTTTCTCTTATTCCTCCTCACAAAAATTTTCCTCTTTCCCCTTTGACTTTTCTTTTAAAATTTAACTTTCAATTTATTTTCACTTTTACCTTTGCCTTCCCTTTTATGAATCCCTTCTTCCCTTATCTTTCCCTTTCATAGTACCCCCCACCCCCTCCTTGTATATTAGAATAAATTTTTAAACCCAAGTGGGAATGTATCTTAATCCTTCTCTGGGCCAAATGTATTGAATAGAATTTACTCAGAGTTCACATTCTCCCTTGTTTCCCTCTAAAATTATAAATCTTTGTGCCTCTTCACCTGGTGTTATTTATCACTCAAGTACTATTAATCAAGTGTTATCAATCACAGTTTGATTATTTGATTTCTTTTTTTTTTTTTGCTAGGCAATGGGGTTAAGTGGCTTGCCCAAGGCCACACAGCTAGGTAATTATTAAGTGTCTGAGACCAGATTTGAACCCAGGTACTCCTGACTCCAGAGCTGGTGCTTTATCCACTGTGCCACCTAGCTGTCCCTTCGATTATTTGATTTCTTGATAAGCTCATATCATTATCAAAATATCACAGATTGCTGGATAAGCAGCTTTGTCTGAAATTGTATCCAATTATAATTATAATCATTTTTTTTTACTTTACCCCCCTTTTCAAGTATCCTCCAAGGACACACAATCCTCAAGAGCAAAAGTATCATCCAAAGCCAAATCATTTCTTGAACTATTTGTACCCCTCTCCCAGGCCTATTTTTCTCTCCCTTTACCCCATCCCCATCCAGAATATTTAACCATTTGTTCAGTGAAGCAGGACTTATTTTCTTTCACACTGCCCCCAACACACCCAAACCCACACACTTAACCCCTTGTTAAGTGAAGCATGGATTAAATCAAACCCTAATCTAATTAATTGCAAGAATCTTATGGATCTCTAAATACTGGGAGATTTGGAGCATATGACAACTTTACAGATGATTGTAAGATTTGGGAGACAAACTTAGGACTGCCCAGTTTATGATGCCCTCATCAGCATAAGTGGTAAGTTCTTGTCAGTACAGCAGAATTAAAGTGGGGTCAAAGGATGATGAGAAACTTAAGTTTACAGTTAACACTCTTGCTTTTCATCTGGGCATTTTGTCTCAAACATAGTGAAGTCTTCAATGGAGAGTCAAGACCCAACTATACCCATATCCTTTAAGTCCAATCTCTTCAATTATATTTGACTTTTTAATTATCCTAAGATAATTAATTAATAATTAATTAATAATTAATTAATAAGAATTATTATCTCAAGAATCAGAGTTGTTACATCGCCCTTTCAGGGTTGTATACAATTTGATGATGATGAAAAACTTTTTTTTGTTTTTTGTTTTGTTTTTTCCTTTGCCTTTTCATTTACCTTGTTATGCAACTCTTGAGTCCTGTATTTGGTGATTGAATTCTCTATTCAGTTCTGGTCTTTGTGTCAGGAAATCATGGAAGTCCTCTATTTTGTTGAACATTCATCTTTTTCCCTGACAGTATATGCTGAATTTTTCAGGGTAATACATTTGGGATTGTAATTCCAGGTCCTTTGATCTCCAATATATGTTATTCCAGGTCTTCCTATCCTTTAATGTTGAGACTGATAGGTCCTGTATGAGTCTGATTGTGTTTCCTTTGTATTAGAATTGATTTTTCATTGATGCTTGCAATATTCTCTCTTTTATTTGAGAGTTCTGGAATTTGGCTATTATAGCCCTTGGAGTTTTAATCCAGGTGTCTCTTTCTGGAGGGGTTATGTGGATTTTTTTCAATGGTTATGTTTTCTTCTTCTAGCAGATTTGGACAGTTTTCCTTTATAATTTCCTTCATGATGTTTTCCAGGTTCCTTTTTTGATCTAGCCTTTCTAATAGTCTGATGATTCATAGATTGTCTCTCCTGGATCTATTTGCCAGGTCATTTGTTTTCCCTAAAAGGTACTTACATTTTTTCAGTTTTTTATTTTGTTTGATGAAATATTGTAGTCTCATAGATTCATGGATTTCCATTTATTCAATTCTAATTTTTAGGGTTTTATTTTCTTCAATTAATTCTTGTTTTTCCTTTTTAAAGGTGTTGAATTCTCTGGTCAATTTTTGTAATTTTCCAGTATGACTCTCATTTCTTTTTTCCATTTTTCTTCTTCATTTCTCCTTTGGTTTTTAAATTCTTTTTTAAACTCTTTGATGAATTTTAGTATTTGAGTCAAATTTATAGACTGTTTTCATACTTCCCCTGTGAGTGATTTTTCACTGATTTCTTTTTCAGATATGGTATTGCTGTCATCTTTGTCTGTAATGTAGTTTTCAATAATGAGTGCTCTTTTAACTTTTCTGTTCATCTTGTTGTTTTAGCTCTGTTCCTAGGTTATAGGGAGGTTAGATCCAAGTTTCTTTTTCTGGGGTTGAGTTCTGATCCCTGACATGTTGTTGGCCAAGTGCTGCCTCTGCAGGCCAGGCCTTGCCTTTGCTGAGGTTTATTTCCTCCTTTATTTCCAAGGCTCTGACTTAACAATTTGTTACCGACCCAGTCCTACTTTTACCCTGGTGTTCCCAGTGTTCAGACTTTGTTTGGGGTTGGGATCCTCCTGGTTGGCTTGATATGTAGTTGAAGGGACCTCTGCTGTTGTCAAGTTGTCAGGACCTGGTTTGCTCTGTGGCTAAGTGCCTCTTGCTGGCTGTCCCTGTTCTTCTGCCTCCTGGATTTTACTGAAAATCCTCCATGATGTCTATTGCTGAAAACTTCTTTGAACATTCTCTTTTTCTTGGTGGTATTTGTAACCTGAATGTCAGAATAGAGGCTTCATTTATCTTTGGTAGGAAAAAGTTCCAGGAGCATGCTAGCTTCATGCCACCATCTTGGCCCTTAGCTTATTGTCAAGTATATTTTTTCTATTCTCCTTCCTCCAACTTTGATTTGTAGGAAAGGTATATATTGTCGGAATTACTTTTATATACCTTTAAATGATATAAAGGATATATAGATTTTTTCAGTGGTCTCTGTTATTTACTTCCAGGTTCAAGATAAGTGATGTAGAGGAAAGGGCACGCAGAGTGTGCAGTGCTCTAGAAGAAAAGCAAGAAAGGAGACAGCCAGCAAATGCAGACAAAGAAGTCCATATGTTAACTAATAAGCTAAAGAAAGTGAAGAAATCAATGGGGAAAACACCTACTGTGTATGTATTTACCTGCAAAGAATTGGTTCCCGATTTTACTGATATCTAAAAGATATCCCATAAGATCATAGCTAATGTAGTAATCAAAGACCACAGGTTGATGTTGTGTCAAAGTCACCAAATGGATGATAGTAAAAGCAGACTAGGTACAGAAGGGGTTGTAACTTTGTATCCTTAGTCACATGTGGGTATGTGTCCTCTATAGAGACATCATGGCATAATGAATACACAAGTTGCTTCAGGTTTATGAGGACTGAATTTCAGTTTGGCATCTAACATATGTTCTATAGGTTATACCACTGGGCAGGGTCAGAGATCCTGTGAAAAAGATACAGAACTGGAGATGGCATTCATTGATGAAGGGAGTTACCTCATCAAGGAGTCCATCTGTCAATAAAATTCTGGTCCTTCTCCTTACTCCCAAAAGTTTCTTTCAGACATTTAGAAAAAGAGATCCACAGTCTGCAAACCCAGACTGATCTTTTCTGGTCTGGCCCTTAAGTATATTCCATTTCAAATGCAAGAGAATCTTTTCCATCTCCTAACATCAATTTGCTGCATTTTCCCAAGGCTACCACATCCTTTCTAGATTAGCATACAAATGCAATTTCTCATATTATAGAATATAGAAATCTCATATATCGTAATATCCTACTTATGTGGGAATTACAAGTTCTTTGAGGGTAACCTATTTATTTTTGCACTTCACCTAGCACATTTTATTCAGATGCTTACTAAATGCTTTTGTTCTGTGAATTATTAGGTGAATGAATGGAGAATAAAAAATAGACAGGAAGATAGTTTTACTTTTACAATAGTATCTGACTTGGAGTTAGAAAGACTTGACTTTAATGACCACTTTTATCTCTTCTAACCAAGTGGATGAAGACAAGTCCCTGTGACATAATTTCCTTATTTGTGAAAGAAGGATCATAATCTCAAGGCAGCAGATATATTGGAAGGAGCACTGGATTTGGAGTTAGTGGTTCTGGATTTGAATCTTGGTTCTGCTCCTTGACTATATAACCTTGAGCAATTCACTTAAGCTCTCTGTAAAATAAGAGTGTTGGACTAGATGGCCTTCTATAATTCATCCCAGCTCTGAATCTTTGATCCCACCACCTGGTCCACCTTTCCATCCTTCCCTTTGGAAAGACTCCCTCTAGAGTTACAGAGATTAATAGAGAATAATTTAGTTCTTATCTGAGGCCTTTATGAAATCTACATAGCCGAAAAACAAAGTCAAGGAAGCTAGACTTACTTCACAGAGTGAATTTAATCCCTTCCCTCTAAGATGTGAATCTTATGTTTTTGTGAACCTAAAAGTCCCTTTCTTGAAGTTCATCAATCTTTCCTCTATCCTTAACTTTGGGAAAACAGTTTGAATCAAAGGACGTAGGAGTAGAGTCCCTAGATGTTACAATAGCAATTTCTTGTTTAGTTTAGTGTTTAAACTAAATTTAGTTTAGTGTTAAAACAGAGCTCCAGTCTTTTATCTTCTCACTGTAATTTGAATAATTCCCTTTTGGTTCAATAATTTATAATTTACTATAAGGTCAACTTTGCTTGGCTTAAGCCAAGACTTAAGGATCCCACTTAATCATGATTTCCAAGGCCTCTTTTCAGTCAAAATAAATTCTATAACTTGTTCTATGATTTGACCAGATCATATCTATTTATTTAATGTCCAAATTATATCAATGATTTTTAAAGAACATTTATATAGCCAACAAATGTGTTTTGTACTTAATCAGAGTTTGTTGAAATGTACTAATCTTTTAGAAGCCAAATATCATTTATTTAAAAAAAATTTTGGGGGGGTTGGCAGGCCTGAAAATGCCTTGAAAAGATCTTCAAGAATGGATCAAAGCATAGTACGTGAGGCTGAACACATGGCTTTACTAAAAATGTTGGAAAAGAAAACTGAGATACCGCCAGACTGTACTTATGCTGACCTCAAAATGATAGATCCAGAGGTGAGAACTTTGATTTGTATTGACAAATTATCTCTTGTTGCCAGTGACAATTTATTTTAATTATTATAATCTCTACAAATTAATTCTACTCAACACTGAGGAAAATTCATCAGGTCAACAGTTTCTATTTCGAAGCTTCTCTTGAATATACATAATTCTTTTACTGATTATGTTATCATGCCTTTACAGACTGAATATGTCAGAATCATAGGTAAGTATTTGGCTAGGAATAAGATAATGGAATTTAAAATTAGAGAGGACTTAGAGGAAATCCAATATCTTAAAATTTTTATAATTGAGGACACTGAGGCCCAGTGAAGTCAAGTATCTTGTGAAGGTCATGCTGATAGTAAGACAGAGTATTCAAATTTCAACCCAAGTCTATTGAAAATTTGGTAATGAGTCGATAATCTTAAATGGCAGATTTTTGGAGACAGATACAATCTGTGTTTTTAAAACATTAGCATGCATTTGGGCAGGGATGATGAAGCTCTTTCTTTAGAAGTCCAAAAGTTGCTTCAAGGAGTATTTGCCATGTCAAAGATGTCCCAAATCAAAGGAGCAAAACCAAGAGGACATTGTACATAATAACAATATTGTGAGTTGTGCAACTGTAATGGATACAGCTCCTCTCAGCAGTTCAGAAATCTAGGACAATCCTAGGAGATCTGTGATAGACCACACCATCCTCATCCAGAGGAAAACAAACAAACAAAAAAAAACCCAACCAACAAACCAAAACCCTCCCATAGGAACTGAATGAATACTATGTTAACTTTTACAAGCTTCTTGTATTTTTCCTTCCTATCCCCTTGTTTTCTTTCTTTTCCTTTTATCCTAATTCCTCATACACAAAATGACTAATATGTAAATATGTTAGACACTAATGTATATGTACAATTTTTACTAGACTGTTCACCACTAATGGGGGTGGGAAGGGAGGGTGATGGAAAAATGTGTAACTAAAATATGCAAGTGAATGAATGTTGAAAAACTTTCATAACATGTATTTGGAAAAAAAATTAAAAAAGAATGTCCCATGTCCTACAGGTGAAGTCATCCGTAGCCTTGTAAATATACTATTAAACATTGTAAAATAAAGAAGCAAAGAGAGAAAAAGTTTCTTCTCAGTTCTCTTATGTTTTGTTATTTTTCATTGCTTTTGCTAATTGTTCAATTTAAAATTTTGTGATTCTGTTTTGAGTGGAAGCATTTTTAAAATACTCAAAATTCTTCATTTATTTTAGACTTTACAAATGATGTTTGACCAAATAAAATTTTCAAGAAAAGGTGGAGAAATGAAAAATCTATCAAGAAGGGGTATTGGATATCATCATGGTTCTCTGGGTGCCAAAGAAAGACGTTTCACTGAAGTACTCTTCAGAAAAGGATTTCTCAGGGTCAGTAAAATTTTGTATTTCATAAAATTAATATTACATTTTTTTCCAGTAAAATCATTCTTCTATACTGCATTGTAGAGTAGAGATGTTCCTAGGTTCATGTGGAACTCCAGTTCTGGGAGAAAGCACCTACCATGCTCGACTGGCTTTGAGAGAGTCTAGGTGAGAGCCTGGAAGTCTTCTGTCCAAAGTCTTAGCTAGATTCATGGGTTTGGTATGATGGTGGTTTTGATATCTCTCAAAGAATATCTGCTAAGTTATAGAGTGGTCTATATCAGTGACAGGGACATTTGCCTTTGTCTACAAAGTCATAAATACTTGAATTATGTTTGGAAGATTTTTTAGTTAGAATCCATGTTGTGATCCCCTGACCAGCAGGGGATCCATTCAGCTCAGGAGAGGAAAAAGAAACACACATAAACCCAGGTGGGAGTACCAACAGGACAACTGGCAGAGCCGGTTGATTGAAAATATCAAACAGTTCGTATAGAAGAAAACCACAAAATTAGCATATAGGATAAAAACAATGATGTAATGTTATTGACAGGAATTAGCCCAGCAGGATATGACCCAGGTCAAGAAGTTTGGAAACAGGGCTTATCAAAGTGAGGCCACAAATGACGCAGTTGTCTTATCAAATCAGCGTTCTGTGGAAGTTTTCAGCTCAAGGGTCACCAGAGTTTAGGATTTTTGACCATAACTGGGCTCTTGACTCCAGTCTCACATGAGCGGCCTCTATACTTCCCTCTTTTCTGTTTGAACAACAAGCTTACATTTGCCCAACCTGATGCTCAACCTGGGTAACATGATCCTGAATTCTATTGATAGCATAAATAGTGGCTTTGGTTACAGGAAAAAAAATACTTTGAAAAAACTTGGTAAACAACAAAAGAGAAACATAAAGAGAATCAATGTAAGACATAATTGTATAATACTCTTGGCCCAATGCTCGAAGAGGGTTGGATGTACATAAGATATAGACAAGGCAAGTGATATAGATAAGGCTATAATATAAGCATAATAACTACAAAACAACTAATACATTTTTTTAAAATTTATTTTTATTAAAGATATTATTTGAGTTTTACAATTTTCCCCCAATCTTGCTTCCCTCCCTCCACCCCCCCCAATGGAAAGCACTCTGTCAGTCTTTACTTTGTTTCCATGTTGTACCTTGATCCAAATTGGGTGTGATGAGAGAGAAATCATATCCTTAAAGAAGGGAAGAGAAGTCTAAGAGGTAACAAGATCAGACAATAAGATATCTGTTTTTTCCTAAGTTAAAGGGAATAGTCCTTGCACTTTGTTCAAACTCCACAGCTCCTTATCTGGACACAGATGGCACTCTCCTTTGCGGAAAGCCCAAAATTATTCTCCATTGTTGCACTGATGGAATGAGCAAGTCCTTCAAGGTTGAACATCACTCCCATGTTGCTGTTAGGTGTACAGTGTTTTTCTTTTTCTGATCATCTCACTCAGCATCAGTTCATTCAAATTCCTCCAGGCTTCCCTGAAATCCCATCCCTCCTGGTTTCCTATTAGAACAATAGTGTTCCATGACATACATATACCACAGTTTGCTAAGCCATTTCCCCAATTGAAGGACATTTACTTGATTTCCAATTCTTTGCCACCACAAACAGGGTTGCTATAAATATTTTTGTACAAGTAATGTTTTTTACCCTTTTCATCATCTCTTTAGGGTATAGACCCAGTAGTGGTATTGCTGGGTCAAAGGGTATGCACATTTTTGTTGCCCTTTGGGCATAGTTCCAAATAGCTCTCCAGAAGGGTTAGATGAGTTTACAGCTCCACCAACAGTGTAATAGCGTCCCAGATTTCTCACAACTCTTCCAACAATGATCATTATCCTTTCTGGCCATATTGGCCAATCTGAGAGGTGTGAGGTGGTACCTCAGAGAAGCTTTAATTTTCATTTCTCTAATAATTAATGATTTAGAGCATTTTTTCATATGGCTATGGATTGCTTTGATCTCCTCATCTGTAAATTGCCTTTGCATATCCTTTGACCATTTGTTAACTGGGGAATGGCTTTTTGTTTTAAAAATATGACTCAGTTCTCTATTTTAGAAATGATTCCTTTGTCAGAATCATAAGTTGTAAAGATTGTTTCCCAATTTACTACATTTCTTTTGATCTTGGTTGCATTGGTTTTATCTGTGCAAAAGTTTTTTTTTTAAATTCCTCAGTTGGCATCTTTAATGGAACACAGCTCAGATAAAATTCTGGATTACTTTAAAAGTTGGGGTTTCATTGTGGGGGAGGGCTTGGAGAGGAATTTGAATAAATTGCTCTATTTTGTGTATTGTGAACCTGAAGAAACAAGGGCCACATTTTAAGACTGATTCTATTTAGCACCCCCAATTTCTCCCAGCTGGCATAGCATGGTGTTTTCTGCTTTATTTACACTATCGGCAAACTAGAAGGCTTTGACTTTCCAAGGTATCCCTGCAATTGAAGTTATGTGCTCACACAGTAAGGGCACTTCCAAAGTCATGATCAACCAAGGCAGCTGACATGCTCAGATACTTATCCCTGTCTTTCCATGTGGTTTTCCCCACTTCCTGTCTTTCTACATGATTCCCTTCCAATTGCTGATTCTATGGAGACAATTTCACAGCACCATGAATGGCTTTTACAATGTCAAAACTCACTTTTAAAGTGTATTTATGAGAAGGGAAAATAAACTGTGTTAATTTGTGATCTTGAAACTGTGGAGCCTTTTCATCTGAAAAACAAACATGAAAACAAATCCAACAACCCTTTTTTTACCTTTAGTGGCCATGGAAAAATTTAACACATTAACAGAATATATTTTACTTGGGGGGTATAGTCTGTTAATATGCTTTTCAAGAGGGAAACATTTTCTGAAATTAATGATGAGGGTTGCGCCATCTTCCTTTGCTTTGGTTCTTGGATGATTTTCTTTAAATGATAGCATCGTGTTCATCAATGGTTCTGTATCGAATGCCTCTTGAATAATACGTTTTGCATCCAATATAAAGGATAGATAAAACTCCCAGAGTCAGTACAATGCCACCAACAAAGCTGCCGATATCAAATCTTGATCCTTTGTTCATTTGGGCATTGATGTTGGCTGTGGCTGTGGCTGGCGCAGCAGTGGTTATGATTGTACTGTTGCTGGTTGGGGCAGCTGATGACTTTGAGGCACTGTGGGCTGTTGTACTTTGAGAGACACTTTTTGAAGTTGATGCCTGAGGTTTCAGGGTGCTGTTCATCACAAATGTTGAGACTTTGGTTGTCCTGAGGTTTTTTGGTAGTTTTGTTGGTAGAGGCTGATGTGTTAGCAGAAGGTGGCTTGGTGGTGACAGATGTAAGGTTTGATTGGATTTCTGTGTCACTAGTTCCTGGAATTTTACTTGTGGTCTGGGTGGAATTTTCCTCTGGGCCGAGGCCGCGCGCGACTCCCCAGAGGAGCAGCACCTGCAGCACCACCACCAGCGAGGGCGCCCGGGGGGGCCGGGCCCAGGAGCCTCCTGGCTGCTCGGAGGCCGGCTGCGCGGGGCGGCGCGGGGTCCGCGGCCAACACCAGTCCTCGCGGCGAGGCCCCGCCGTGCGCCCGCTCCTGGCGCCGGGTGACCAAGTGCGTTTTAATTTAATGTAATCGAAATCATCTAATTGGTTTTTGGTGATGTCCTCTAACTCTTCCTTAGACATAAACTGCTCCCCTTTCCATAGATCTGACAGGTAGACTAGGCCTTGATCTTCTAATTTGCTTATATTATTGTTTTTTATGTCTATGTCCTGTAACCATTTGGATCTTTTCTTGATAAAGGGTGTGAGGTGTTGGTCTAATCTAAGTTTCTTCCATACTAACTTCCAATTATCCCAGCAATTTTTATCAAAGAGGGAGTTTTTATCCTGGTGGCCTGACTCTTTGGGTTTATCAAACAGCAGATTACTATAATCATCCCCTACTTTTACACCTAGTCTATTCCACTGGTCCACCACTCTATTTCTTAGCCAGTACCAAACAGTTTTGATGACTAATGCTTTATAATATAATTTTAGATCAGGTAGGGCTAAGCCACCTTCTTTTGCACTTTTTTTCATTAAGCTCCTGGCAATTCTTGACTTTTTATTTCTCCATGTGAATTTACTTACAATTTTTTCTAACTCATTAAAGTAATTTTTTGGAATTTTGATTGGTAGGGCACTAAACAGATAGTTTAGTTTTGGTAGAATTGTTATTTTTATTATATTAGCTCTACCTATCCATGAGCAGCCTATATTTGCCTAGTTATTTAAATCTGATTTAATTTGTGTGAGAAGTGTTTTATAATTGTTTTCAAAAAGATTCTGAGTCTGTCTTGGCAAATAGACTCCCAAATATTTTATATTGTCTGAGGTTACTTTGAATGGGGTTTCTCTTTCTAGCTCTTACTGCTGTTTCTTGCTAAACATCTGTAGAAAAGTTGAGGATTTATGAGGGTTTATTTTATAACCTGCAACTTTGCTAAAATTGCTAATTGTTTACAGTAGTTTTTTGGATAATTTCTTGTGATTCTCTGGGTAGACCATCATGTCATCTGCAAAGAGTGAGAGTTTTGTCTCTTCCTTCCCACTTCTAATTCCTTCAATTTCTTTTTCTTCTCTAATTGCTGATGCTAACATTTCTAATACAATATTGAATAGTAGTGGTGATAATGGGCACCCTTGTTTGACCCCTGATCTTATTGGGAATACCTCTAGCCTCTCCCCATTGAATATAATGCTTGTTGATGGTTTCAAATAGATACTGCTAATTATTTTAAGGAACAGTCCATTTATTCCTACACTCTCTAGTGTTTTTAATAGGAATGGATGCTGTATTTTGTCAAAAGCTTTTTCAGCATCTATTGATATGATCATATGATTTCTGATTGGGTTTGTTGTTGATATAATTGAGTATACTAACAGTTTTCCTAATATTGAACTAGCCCTGCATTCCTGGAATAAATTCTACTTGATCATAATGTATTATCCTAGTGATGACTTGTAATCATTTTGCTAAGATTTTATTTAGGATATTTGCATCTATATTCATCAGGGAAATAGGTCTATAATTTTCTTTCTCTGTTTTAACTCTTCCTGGTTTAGGTAACAGCACCATATTTCCATCAGGCCCTGGAGATTTTTTTTTTTAGGGAGTTCAATAATGGCTTGTTGAATTTCTTTTTCTGAGATAGGGTTGTTTATGTATTTAATCTCTTCTTCATTTAACCTGGGCAACTTATATTTTTGTAAATATTCATCCATTTCACTTAGATTATCAAATTTATAGAGTTGGGTAAAATTATTTCAAATTATTACTTTGACTTCCTCCTCATTGGTGGTGAGTTCACCTGTTTCATTTATGATACTAGCAATTTGGTTTTCTTCTTTCTTTTTTTAAATCAAATTGACCGGAGGTTTATCAATTTTATTGGTTTGTTTATAATACCAACTTTTGGTTTTATTTATTAATTCAATATTTATTTTTGCTTTCAATTTTATTAATTTCTCCTTTAATTTTTAGAATTTCTAATTTGGCATTTAATTGGGGATTTCTGATTTGTTGTTTCTCCAATTTTTTTAGTTGCATGTTTAGTTCATTGATTTCCTCTTTCTCCAATTTATTCATGTAAACATTTAGAGCTATAATATATCCCCTGAGAGTCGCTTTGAATGAATCCTATAGGTTTTGGTATGTTGTTTCATTATTATCATTATCTAGTATAAAACGGTTAATTCTTTCTATAATTTGGTTTTTGGTCCACTCATTTTTTAAAAATGAAGTTATTCAGTTTCCAGTTTGTTCTGGGTCTATATCTCCTTGGCCCAGTATTGCATGTGACTTTTATTGCATTGTGATCTGAGAAAGATGTATTCACTATTTCTGCCTTTCTGCAGTTGATCATTAGGTTTTTATGTCCTAGTACATGGTCAATTTATGTATAAGTTCCATGTACTGCAGAGAAAAAGGTATATTCCTTTCTATCCCCATTCAGTTTCCTCCATAAGTCTGCCATATCTAATTTTTCTAACAATCTATTTACCTCCTTAACTTCTTTCTTGTTTATTTTATGATTCGATTTATCTAGATCTGATAGTGGGAGGTTGAGGTCTCCCACTAGTAGAGTTTTGCTGTCTATGTCTTCCTGTAGTTCTTTCAGCTTCTCCTCAGCTTCTCCAAGAATTTGGGTGCTGTCCCACTGGGTGTATATATATTCAATATTGAAATGACTTTATTGTCTACGGTACCTTTTAGGAGGATAACGTTTCTTTCCTTATCTCTTTTAAAGCTATCTATTTTTGCTGCTGCTTTGTCTGAGATAAGGATTGCTAACCCTGCTCTTTTTACTTCAGCTGAAGCAAAATATATTTTGCTCCAACCTTTTACTTTTACTGTATATGTATCTCTCTGCTTCAAATGAGTTTCTTGTAAGCAGCATATTGTAGGATTCTGGTTTTTAATCCACTCTGCTATTTGCTTACATTTTAAGGGAGAGTTCATCCCATTTCACATTCAAGGTTATGATTACTAATTCTTTATTGCCTTCTGTGCTATCTTCCCTCTGTTTGTATTTTCCCCCTTCTCCCCCTTCATCCATATTCCCCAGTATTTTGTTTCTGAATACCACCCCCTTCAGTGTGTTTGCCCTCCTATATCACACCCTCTGCTTTCTTTCCCCTTTTCCTTTTTTCCTTTTACCTTCCCTTCCTTTGTTATTTTCCCTTTATTCCCCCACTCTTCTTCCCTTTCTCCGTCCCCCCTTCCCCTTTTTCCCCCTTTTAATACTTGAAAGGTTATATATTTTATAAGTTAACTGAGTATGTATAGGTTGACTTTAAGCCAAGTCTGATGAGAAGAAGATTCAGGTGTTTCTCCTCTGCTCCCCTTTTCCCCTCTATTACCATAGGTTTTTTGGTACCTCTTAGTGTAATGAGATTTACCCCATTCAATCCTTTCCCTCCTCCCATCTCTTTCCTGTCCCCCTTTTTAAGGAGGTAGTGTTTTTTTAGATCATTCTAAGTCATAGAAAATTCTCAGTGTCTGTCCCTTCTAGTTCAGTATATTCTATTGAATAGAATCAAAATTCCTGAGAGTTATTAGAGTCTTTATCCCAAGTGGGGTTAAAGCCAGTTATATCCCATTAGATAGCAGTCTCATTAATGGTCATGAATGTCCATCATTTCTGGCTAGGTGTATTCTCTCTGTTAGAGTTACAATTCTCAAGATTTATGAGAATCTTTTTCCCCCCATGCTGGGATATAGCCAGTTTCAACTTCCTGAATTGCATTTTTTCCTTTTAGCACCCCCCCTTTTTTTTTACCCTTTCATGTGTCTCTTGAACCTCCTATTTGATGTCCACATTTTCTGTTTAGCTCTGGTCTTTTCATCAGAAATTTTTGGAATTCTTCCATTTCATTAAATGTCCATCTTTTTCCCTGGAAGAGAAGGCTCAGCTTTGCAGGAAAGTAGATTCTTGGCTTCATTCCAAGCTCCCATGCTCTTTGAAATATCTCATTCCAGGCCCTTTGATCCCTTAATGTTGATGCAGCCAGGTCCTGAGTGATCCTTACTGTGCCTCCTTGATATTTAAATTTTTCTTTCTGGCTGCTTGCAGGATTTTCTCTTTTATCTGATAGTTCTGGAGTTTGGCCACAACATTCCTTGGTGTTTTCCTTTTAGGATCTTTTTCTGGTGGGGATAGATGTACTCTTTCAATAACTACTTTGCCCTCTGATTCCATGATATCAGGGCAATTTTCCATCACTAGATCCTGTAATATTAAGTTCAGGCTTTTTTTTTTCTCTTCAATGCTTTCAGGATGTCCTATAATTTTCAGGTTACCCCTCCTCGATCTATTATCGAGGTCAGTGGTTTTGTTGATGAGGTATTTTACATTTGCTTCTATTTTTTTCTATTTTTTGATTTTGTTTAAGTGACTCTTGCTGTCTCATGGAATCATTAGTTTCTGTAGACTCCATTCTTTTTTTGGGGGGAGGAGTTTTCTTCATTAACCTTTTGCAACTCCTTTTCCAATTGGTCAATTCTACTTTTGAAAGAGCTTTCCATTTGACCAACTGAGGTTTTGAGAGAGTTAATTTCTTTTCGCATTTGCTCATTTGAGGATCTGAGAGAATTATTCTCATTTTGTATTGGTCCAATTGTTGTTCTGAGAGATTTATTCTCCTTTTGTATTTGTCCAATTGTACTTTCTAAGGTTTTGTTTTCTTGTTGCAAGGTATTAATTGTCTCTCCCAAATTTTTATGCTCCTTCCTTATTTCTTCAAGGAAGTCTTTCTGTTCTGGAGACCAGATTGTATTCTCCTCAGAGGTTCCAGTTCTCTCTGAGTTAGGGTCTTTCCCTTCCAGGAATTTTTCTATGGATCCACCTTTCTGCTGACCCTTCTTCATTTTGCTAAGACCCTGAGTTGGGGGGGGGGGCTGGTTCGCCGGGGCTTGAGATCCCTAAAGGCTTTACTCACTGAGTGCAGTTTCTATAGCTGGCCAGTAGGAGGTGTTGGTTGCTTTCTCTGGAGTGTCTGTGACCTTGACTGAGGCCTTCTCCCTTTGCTTGGAGGGAGGGGTTGGAGCTATTGAATTCTTCTTTGTTCAATCAATGGTGGGCTTTACCCTGGCCTGAGGTCATTCCTCAGCTGGGATGGTTCTTCTGCTCACACACCTGGGCCTGAGGCAGAAGTAGTTTGCACTTGTTTGTTTAAGAGTTGATCTGAGTTGTAATAGGACCAGAGGAGCCCAGGATGGTGTCCACAGCTCTCCTGCAGCAGACCTCTCCCCCCAGCCCTGTCGCTCCTAGGGGACAGCACCAACACCGGTGCCTCTGCTCCCCAGCCGACCCAAGCCCTTGTCATCCAGCCCCACTGCTGATCCTGCAGGTCCGGGTTTCGGGCCCTCAGACTCCTGGTTCCAATTCAGCTGCTAATCTCGCTGATTGGGGCTGATCCTCCCTCTGAGCCCAGACTCCCGAATTTGGCTAAAGCTGCTGCCAGAGACAAATCCTGAGGTAGATGTTTTTTCTCCTGGCTTTTCTTTCTGGGTTTTGTGGGTTGGATTTCTTTTAAGAGGTTTGTTTCATGTGATAGATGGGGAAGAGATCAGGAGACTTTAGAACTCTGCCTGTCTTCTCTCCTCCATCTTGGCTGGAAGTCATTAATACATTTCTTAAACCTTCCAGATGGTTCTTTTATCATTGAATCAATTCACCAAAAACATGATAAATGGTGGACTTGTATCATACTTTGATTTTTAACATCTTGAACATTAAAGCCATACTCTTTCTTAGAGCAAAGATAATTTTTAACATGAGAAACAAACAATAAATGATCAACATCATAATTACAACAAAACTGAAAACAGAGATAATACCATGTAATCTTGTACCAATTACAGGTGGAAAATACAACTAATCATATAATTTCTTGTTCAAATCTATATATTCTTCCCTAACACAAATTGTACATTACCAAAGTTTGTATTGCATTAGTCAAATGATAAAGATTTCATAAAGTCTTCTTCTGAGTCTTGTATTCTATTAACATTTTCTGATAATTCTGGAGTAAATTTTGCTTCTATCTTTTCCTTATTCATCACTTCTTTACATACACATGCTCAGTTGCAGTCCCAAAATTGTTCATGATTAATATAAACGTCACACATTGTCTTTGTTGTGCTTTCCTTTTACGTGGTCTGTCCTTCCTCCTCCTCTCATGCTTTCTTTTACAATTTCTTAAATGTAAGTAGTCCATTTTCTGTATTAGTTGATTCATCTGGCCTGCATGGTCTGATGTTTCCTTCTGACATCCAGACAGTTTCTCCATCTGTGGACAAAACAAAAGCATACCCTTGACCCCAGGATAGTAATTGATCCAGTCTTTTCAAATGTCCATCTTTTGTATCCTTCCACATTACTCTATGAGTACTCTTAGGGGTGTTTATTATGTTATCTATGGTAATTTTGTAACCAAAGTGTTTTTCAGCCAATGTTTTATTCTTATCCTCCATAGTCAAATAATTAATGAATACAAAGTTTCATTTAGGCATAGTCGGTATCTGCTCCCCCATATTACCTCTTTTCTATTTATGTGGGAACATTTTTTAATGACCTGTTTTTCCTCTCAAATATAGGCTAGACCTGTGGGATAATAATAAATGCCTGTAATGTGTTTTATACTGTAATATAGACAGAATTGTTTAAATGCCATAGGAGTATGTCAGGGTCATTATATGTTTTTGTAGATATTGGTATCCCTGCAAAAGAATAGAATAAATGATCAATCACACCTTGTGTAGCCTCTGAACTTTGTGCAGTTGACATTGTATATGAACTAAATGTATCTACAGTAACATGAATAGATTTCATTTTTCCCAAAGGTGCGTAATGAGTCACATCCATCTGCCATAACTCATTAAGAATCTGGCCTCTAGGATTCCTAAAATAATCAGGAGGGGTAGGTAAATAACCCTTTGTGGACAGGATTTTACTATATTCCTAGCTTGTTCTCTGGTGATTTTAAATACTTTCCTTAGTAAAGAGGCATTCTGATGAAATTTTTGTAAGACAGTTTAGTTTACTCTTCTATTAAGCGTATAAGGAGTGGAAGGCTTAATTGATTGCTCCTATGATTACCTTCTCATATATATATATATATATATATATATATATATATATATATACACATACATACGTATATATGTATGTATATATAAAAATATATATAAAATATATATATATATAAAAACATGTATATATATACATATATATGTGTGTGTATATATATATGTATGTTCAGGTAACCCAGGATGGGATTTTATATGTTCAATAAAAGAGGAATTATATCCATTTCTAATAACTTCTAGTAATTCTTTAAAGAGTTGATATAATACTGCATCAGTGCTATGATTAATAGACTGTTATTATGCATCTGATGACATGATGATCATACTTACTATCTGTAAAAGTATTAAGAAGTTGTGGCCATTCTCTTAAGACCAATAATATAGCATATAATTTCTTTTGTATAGATATAAAAGGAGTATATAATTTCTTTTCTATTATTGCAATATGCTTGGACTTACAGGTTTGGAATAAGGTTCATTACATTTTTTAAAAATTTCGGGGAACCCAGAGGGACATAACTTCTGATATTGTCCCTCATTATCTCTACAAAGCAGTACAATTATTAATTCTAGGCTTAGATATTATTAATTCTTAACCTACATGAAACATAAGATTTCCAGGCTCACATTTCATTCTCCTAAAGCAAAAATAAACAAGTTCTCTTAAAGTACAACATGGAAACAGATTAAAGACTGACAGATTGCTTTCTGTGGGGGTGGGTGGGGGGAAGGAAGTAAGACTGGGGGAACAATTGTAAAACTCAAATAATATCTTTAATAAAAAAAAGTTAACCTTAGATCTGAATATCTTTTACACACAAATTTCTCACTCATCTCATTATTATCAGCTTATTTTCCTCTTATTCCAAATACACTCCTATTTTCAAAAAGAAAATAAAATTCTCTATGAATTTTGTTTTAAATATATATATGAATTTCAAAAACCCAATATAAATTTTCTTATCAAAGCCAGTTTTACAAGATACATATATAATTTTTAATAGATATAATTTCATAAATGGGAGATAGAAAAAACTTTTCACAAACACCCTGGGCCAAAAAGACCTTGAGAGATACAATCTGTTGGCAAGGATTTCTCTAATTTTCTTATAACAAATTTTTACGGATGTGATGGATGACACTTTAATTCATTCATATTTTGTTATTGTAACACAATTTTAAATTTTCAAATAAAAATAATTGATGCAACAGAAAGAGCTAGAAAGAGAAATCCCATTCAAAGTAACTTCAGACACTATACAATACCTAGTAGTCTACCTGTCTAGGCAGACTCAGAAACATTTTGAAAACAATTACAAAACACTTCTCACACAAATAAAATCAGACTTAAATAACTAGGCAAATATCAACTGCTCATGGATAGGCCAAACTAATATAATAAAAATGGCAATTCTACCAAAATTAAACTACTTGTTCAATCCCCTCCCAATCAAAATTCCAAAAATTTATTTTAAAGAATTAGAAAAAATTGTAAGTAAATTCATATGGAGAAATAAAAAGTCGAGAATCTCCAGAGATTTACTGAAAAAAAGTGCAAAAGAAGGTGGCTTAGCCCTACCAGATCTAAAATTATATTATAAAGCATCAGTCATGAAAACTGTATGGTATTGGCTAAGAAACAGAGTGGTGGATCAGTGGAATAGACTATGTGCAATAGCAGGAAATGATTATAGTAATCTGCTGTTTGATAAACCCAAAGACTCCAGCTATTGGGTTAAAAACTCTCTCTTTGATAAAAACTGTTAGGAAAATTGGAATTTAGTATGGAAGAAACATAGATTAGACCAACACCTCACACCCTATACCAAAATAATATCAAAATGGATACAAGATCTAGGCATAAAAAACAATATTATTAGCAAACTAGAAGATCAAGGAATAGTTTACCTGTCAGATCTATGGAAAGGGAACCTATTTATGACCAAGGAAGAGATGGACAATATCATTAAAAACAAACTAGATAATTTTGATTACATTAAATTAAAAAGCTTATGCACAGACAAAGCCATTGTAACCAAGATCAAAAGAAATGTAGTAAATTGGGAAATAATTTTTACCACTAGTGTTTCTGATAAAGGTCTCGTTTCTTAAATATACAGAGAACTGAGTCAAATATTTGAATCTCTTCTTATACAGTTTACTGATTATACATAATCACATTTTCAATTTGAAGTATATTCCCTTTATTCCCTAAAACTTTGCAAAAAAATATTCTTAAGACCAGAGGTTTCAAAAAAAATTTTTGATTACAAGATTTTCTTTGTAGTTCTCTTAATAATCTTATAAATTCCAAAACTCATATTCAAAATTACCTTATTTTCTTATTTATTCAAAATATAAAAGTTTGCAAATTCTTATCAGTATTAGTGCTATTCTAATTTCTCAATACTCTAACTTTTAAGAGCTTTCTATCCTCACTGACAAAATGATGTTCTGGGAATTGGAGATTCCCCATATATTGAGATATCAAGATAGTATATACTAATTCTTTATCTTTACTGTTTATCATTCCTTGGTCACCCCAAATTTTTTGCATACAGGAATCATACCCTGTTTTTCTTTTAACAATAATGAAGAGCACATAACTCAGGAATCTGTGTTAATGGTTTTGGCAGACTCTCAGCCTCTATCAAAGGCCATTTTGACCTTATCTATTTTAGACCCCGTTTTTCTTTTTTTTATTTATTTTTGGCATTACTTAGTACCCAAATTATATACTTTAGAAACAACCTGACTCTCTTGTCTTTATGGAATTTATTTATAAAATTAAAAATAGCACTTCTATATATTATTTCTTTATATAACATATATGGTAATAGACACTATCTTTCCAGAATCTTTTAACTCCAAATAAATTTTCTTTTTTTTTAACACTTGTTTATCCAAATCTTCGTGAAGTAATTCTTTCTCTTTGTCTCTTTGGCTAGTAACTTCAAGGTCAAAAGATAAGAGCCAGATTGCAAAAATGAAGAAGCTGTGGAGAGGGTGTGTGGGGGGGGGCATTCTGACAGAATTACAGTGAAGAAATGGGGAAGAGAAAAATTCAACAGTATTTTATCATATTAACATTCATTTATCAGTTCAGTTCAAAGTATCTTCTAAGCTCAATTCTCCTTTCTTTGGGAACCATGGAGAACATCATTAAACAGTCTGTAAAGACTTATCTTATTTGTTTTTTGATAATTTCTAAGCCCTTCTTTTTAGCCAGTTTCTTTAAGATTTTTACATTCTGTCCTGGCTTTTTTAGTTCCTTGGAGATTTCTTTCCCCACTACACCCACTATCCCTGTTTGGAAAAGAGAAAAAGTTGCCACTGCAGAATGGCTATACCCAAAGCCTTCCTCTTTAACTGATCCTAGGATTCCTCACAGCTTTGCCGGGGGTTTTTCTTCTCTTGAAGGACTATCTCAGCTTCTGGACATCTTCAAGTCCCATGCCTGCCCCTTGTTAAGGGCACCAAATCTTGTGATCCTCTGAACAGCAGGGGATACAGTCAGCTCAGGAGAGAAAAAGAAACACACATACACCCAGGTGGAGAATACCAGCAGGACAACTGGCAGAGCTTGTTTATTGAAAACATCAAACAGTTCTTATAGAAGAAAATCACCCAATTAACATACAGGATAAAAACAATGAAGTAATGTTGTTATTGGCAGGAATTAACTCAGCAGGATATGACCCAGGTCAAGAAGTTTGGAAACAGGGCTTATTGAATAGTGAGGCCACAAATGACACGGTTGTGCTATCAAATCAGAGTTCCATGGAAGCTTTTAGCTTAAGGGTCACCAGAGCTTAGGTTTTTTGGCCATAACTGTCCTCTTGCCCTCAAATTCACTTGAGCGGCCTCTACAAATCCACAAACCCACATTTCCTCACCCTTTTCCACTGAGGTCTGTAGAGATATTTTAATGGTTCATGAGTTTGAATGGGGAAAAAATCTTTATTTCATTACAATCTTTCTCTTAGATAATCCTATGTATTTTATGCAATGAAAACCATCTTTTTTTTTTGTTTACCAAATTATAGATTGAATTTTAATATGTCTTCTTTAATAGTCAACATTATCTCTAGTTACAAGCAAGCACCCCCAAGGTTCAGTGGCACGGTGGTTGAGGGAAGGATTAGAATGAATCCTTCAATGGCTTGGAGCATGGAGTGAAAAGGCACATTATTTGGCATCAGAAAGGTCTCTGTGGGTAGGGAGGAGATTAGGATGGGGGATGGCAGGTAACTTGGAGAGGAAGGAAGGGAAGAACCTAGCATTTTCATTGGCAGAGGTAGTTGCTCCTGGGTCTATTCTCAGTATGGGAAGGAGGTGAGCTGAGACTCTCCCTCACACATGGTACAGATTGCTGTGACTACAGTAGTCCCAATCAACCAGCTCACTGCTGTGAAACCACAGGTTGATCTTTCTCTGGGCCGCTTCCACTGAATTGCTGGCATGGATAACATTCCTGCTGATGTGAACACTGAAGTCTCCCCGAATTGTCCCTGGAACAGCTTCTGCAGAGTCAGTGTCTCCTACCATGGTCCTAGAGGTATGGACCACATTGTAACCTTCCCACACCATAGCGACCACAGGACCAGAACTCACATAGTTGATCAAGTTTGGATAGAAGGGCTTCTTCTTTAGGTCATGGTAATGCTCAGCAAGGACTTTCTCTGAGGCCTGTAATAGTTTCATGCCCACTAGTTTGAACCCTTGTTTCTCAAAGCGCCTGATGACATCTCCAACCAGCCTCTGTTGAACACCATCTGGCTTTACTGCATCAGTGTCCATTCTTGGGTTCTAGTAAGTCCTCCATAGTTGTACCGGAGCAGAATTGAACTGGGCACTCCTCCGTGGGGCAGGGACAGGAGCAGCTTCCTCGTAGCCAGGGTCGGGCTATAGCCGGATGCAGCCACGGCCCAGGAGGGTCTGCAGCTCTCAGCGTGGGAAAAAGCCCATATCCCCACCCCACCCCAGCCCTAAGACTGGGAGGCTAGGCTGCTAACCCTCAGCCTAGCTGGTCCCCAAGTCCATCTTTTTTTTTTTCTGAGAAGGGGGATCTATAGGCTTCCCTAGTCAAAGATCATTAAGAATTCTTGGACTAAGTTGGACTACATTGACCAAAGTAAAGACTGAAAAAATAAAGAACTCATCACAGAAAAGCTTCTTCACAAGTTTACAATTCAAAGAAGGTTTCAGAAACTGTGGTGGATAGATCAATTTTGTTTTATAACTACTATGTTCTAAGAATGTTCTTTTCCTTTTTTTTCTCTAGGTTGTGACAGCTACTGGCACACTTGCTTTAGGAATCAATATGCCATGTAAATCTGTGGTTTTTACTCAAAACTCTATCTATTTGGATGCTTTGAATTATAGACAGGTAAGAGAATATTATTTCTCATACAAGTCATTCATTTTTAATTTAATTTATTTTAACACTGGATTTTTCCATCTCTCTCATTTTGGAAGTGAAGGAACTAAATTGCAGGTTGCTGAGGAAACACCTCTTCCATTTATGACTTGGCCCAATTTACCCTCCTTAGGTAACTTGGTTGAGTCCTTATACCTAATGACTTCACCATCTTGGTGCTGAACTTTGCCAAATTTAGGGCAGACACTCAATCACTATAGCCTACCAATAGTCAGAACTCTGGACCTATCTCAGTTTCTCTGCAGCTTCGATTACAGGTGTGAAACACCAAGATTGCTTTGCTGCTCCATCTTTTCACCTTCAGTGGCACAGTATTTTTGTCCAGAACCTTTCCATTTCATTCCATTCTGTTCAGTTCAATTCAGCAATTATTTAAGGTTTTTTTTAATATGTACAAGGCACTCAAGATATTAAGACAAACAATCCCTCAAGGTGATGCCATTCTCTTGGTATAGTACTAGACTGAACATAGCAAAAAGTTTTGCTCTTGATTCAGAGGTAATGAACTCAGATTTTTGCCTCTGAAGTTTATTACCTGTATGTCCTTGGACAAATCACTTAATCTCTTTGAGTCTCAGCTTCCTCACTTTTAAAATGATGGGGTTAGACTAGATGGCCTCTGGGGTCAACTCTAATCATATAATTATTACTCTAAATAAATATACGATCTTACAAAGAAATCTTTAGCCTTTTCACCTCTCTTTTACTCAGACTCATATAGACTTTGCTCTGCTTGTTTCCTCCCAGTTAAAAGGTGTGATGATGGTTGATGCTTTTAGCCCTTGCAACATTTCTTCTCCTCAGTGCATATGTATCTAATTAACTTCAGCCAAAGGAGGCATTGGACAGATAGGTGATGGAGTGGATATAATTCTGTGTCTGAAGTCTAGAAGATCTGAGTTTAAACCTGGGCTCAGACACTTACTAGTGGTGTGACTGGGCAAGTCACAGTTCCTTATCTGTATAAACGGGATTTATTGGAAGAGAAAATAGCAAATCACTCCCAGCATCTTTGTCAAGAAAACCACAGAAACATAGTCCAAAGGGCCATAAAGAGTTGGATACAAAGAATCATCATACAATAGCAAGAAGAGGTATCATGGTATAAAAGATTCAGCAATAGATTTGGAGTTAGAAGGCTTGGGCTCACATTTAAGCCCTAATGTATCTTAGTTGTGTGACCTCAGGACTTAGCTTCCTTGGAGTTATTTCCTCTGCTATAAAATGAGGATGTTGGACTGGACCTCTGAAGTTCACTTCTCTTACTTCATTGTTTATTTTGCCACTTTGTGATTACCTTGAATTCTTTTCAGAAGCACTTTTTATAGGGAAGCTAGAAAGCAGTAACTCAGATAATCTCATTTACCATGTGAAATTTTGCTTGAACTAAATAGAAAAGATGAGCTCATAATCAGCCCTTTGTCCTTCAGAAGTCTCATTCACTGCTGTAGTTTAAATGAGCAACTCTGTGGGAATACCACCTAAATCTGTTACCTCCTGCCATGTGATGTATCCTGAGTTCTACTAATCTCTTATACACTGCCACTTAGGAATCCTACTATCACCTCAAATTTAACTTAGTAACAATGAATTCATCACCTTGTCTCCTAAAATCAGCACCTCCTCCTGAATCCTGATATCCTGATTTCTGGTTATCATACTGCCATTCTTTGGCAGTCAGAATATCACAACAGGGAAGTCAGTAATGGTGGAGTGCACATTGGAGCCATAACTAAGTGTGTTCATTTTTAGGGGGGAAATATGGTTTAGCCAGTCCTTAAAAATTTTTTTTTATGGTCCCTCTAATTTTGACTATAGTAGCAGTAGGGGAGAGAGGGTGACCTTCAGACTAGGTTGACCTGAGTTTTAGACCCTGGTCATGCCACTCAATCTCTTGGTGCCCTAGGTAACTTTCTAGGTCTATAATAAAGAAACCTCTGGTCCACTATGCATTTACTAAGAGTTTAATCAATTCTTGGAATGAAAAATCATCACCATACATTTCTGCTTTTCCTTAACCGTGGGGATGTTTTCATAAAGTTTGATGTGATCCTTGTTGCATCAATACCCTTATAAATGCATCACTTCAACCAAGATAATTAATGTCAAACTACAGATTTGCCATCATCACAAGAACATCATTGGGGAAAGTTTTACAACATGATTTTCTTTTTCTAGATGTCTGGTCGTGCAGGAAGACGAGGTCTGGACTTTCTTGGAAATGTATTTTTCTATGATATTCCATTGAGGAAAATAGAAAAGCTTTTTAAATCCAATGTACCAGAACTGAAAGGCCAGTTTCCCTTTAGCTTGAGCCTGGTCCTACGGCTCATGTTGTTGGCTACCAGAGCAGACGATGTCCCAGATGCTGAAGCTAAGGTAATATGGTTGGTGTTCAGGCTCCTTTCCTCAGTACTGACCTGTTCATTATTTTGATTGACTAACTTCTCATTTAAATCCAACAGTAACTTTTTAGTTCTCTAACTCCTCACTTGAGTTCTATATCTTAAATGACATTTATTTTGTAGAAATTTTATTTAAAATAAGTTGTATTGATGGCTTTTCCTGATATCCTTCCTTCTCACACCATCTTCCTAATTCAAATTGAATGTTCTTTTGTTACAAAGAAAAAGGGTTAAACAAAAAAGTTCAACATAATTACTATGTCAGATAATGGATGCAACATTCTGCTTTAATTGTTCCTTGGTCCTCTACCAAGATGAGATAGTTATGATTCATCATCTGATCAATAGAATCTTTATTGTTACTTCTTATACTCAGAATCTAGCTTACTTTTAATGATCTCTCCATTTGCACCATTGAATTTTGTCTCTATTTATTTCACTTTACAATCGGTTCATATTTATACCAGCTGGGAGATGCACCACTGTAACCCATGAAACAAAAAATACAGAAAATGACCTTCAGTTCCTTGCAACCCTTTCCTGTTTTGGTAATAATTTTGGTAAAGTATCAGAAAAGGGGTAGAAAGTGCTACAAATCATATATTTTTTGGCATATCTAGAACTGTATCTCAGCTGTGAGACTCTTATCTTGTGACTTTTGGCTCAGCATCTTCCTGAAGAAACTGTATCATTTAAATTGCAACATTTTCAAAGGAAACTGAAACATGAAGATATTTCAAATCAGTTGAAGGTCAGGGCACAGATTTCTCTCAGAGAGTCAAAAAAAAGATTGGTTTTATCTTTGTATGAAACATTTTGTTATTTTGGATTGAAGGTTTCAGGATAAACAATTGCTAAATGACAAGTGTAAAAAAATTGAAACTCATGCAACAATTATTCAGAAGATGAAGTAGAGAAATTCTTTGAAGAACTGAATAAGACCCTCCAATTGAAATCTTTAGAAATCTTGATACTTAGTGATTTCTATGCAAAAAAGAGAATAGGTGAGAATGGTAAGAAATATATTGAAATACACAGGAATGAAAAAGGATAAATCCTAGAATACTATATATGGAGGTATTACACTTCTATACCATGCATTGTTAGCTTTTTAAAAATTTATTTATTTTTCCAACTACATATAATGGTAGTTTTCAACAGTCATATTTTTTACATTTTTCTCCCTCTTTCCCTCCTCTCCCTCTGACAGAAAGCAATGTAGCTTAGGCTCTATTATAACCATATTAAACATAGATCCATATTAATCATGTAGTGAATGAAGAATCACATACAAATGGAAGAAAAAATGAGAAAAAAGACAATTCAAAAGGCAAGATTTAAAAAAAAATTGAAGCTAGTAAACTTTGGTCTGCATTTAAGCTCCACAGTTCCTTCTCTGGATTTGGATGGTATTCTCAAACACAAGTTTTTTAGTATTGTCTTTGATTATTGTACTTCAGAAATGATCATCACCCCATGTTGCTGTTAGTGTGTATAATGTTCTTCTGGTTCTGCTCACTTCATCCAGCATCAGTTTTTCCATACTACTTTGAAATCCTGTTGCTCATGGTGTCATACAGCACAATAGTGTTCCATCACATTCATATATCACAATTTGTTCAGCTATTCACCAATTGATGAGTATCCCTTTGACTTCTAATTCTTTGTGACTATAAAAATTTGCTGTATTTTTGTAAATGTGATTTTTTTTTTACCATTTTTCATGATCTCTTTGGGATACAGACCAAGTAATGGTATTGCTGGACCAAAGGATAAATATGATTTTATTGACCTTTAGACATAATTCCTCAATGATATCTTAATTATCAAATGACATCTGCTTATTCCTCATCCTCCGTGATCTCTCAGCAGTCTGACACTGTTGATCATCCTTTTCTCTTTGCCTTTTGTAATACCAGTTCTCTCATGGTTCTCCTTCTGCCTACTTCTTAGATTTTTTGCTAGATTTTCAGATCACACTAGAATAACCATAGATTCCTTTTAGGTCTTTGTTCTGGGCTCTCTTGTATTTCACTTGGTAATCTCATTAGTTTCTGTGGAGTAAATAGCTCTACACAGATCATCCTCACATCTATCTATACAGTCTAATCTATTTATTGATTTTCAGTCTCACATTTCCAATAGCTTACTGGCTATATTGGACTGAATATTCTATAGACTTCTTAAACTTAAAGCATCAAAAGTTGAACTAATTATCATTCCTTTAAATTCTCCCCTCTTTCTAACTTTCTGTTACCATTGAAGGTATCACTATTTCCCAGTCATCCAGATTTATCATTTAAGTGTCATCTTAACCTCTCCAAAATTCATATTAAATCTTTTGCCAAATTCTGTTGATTCTACCTTTGCATTATCTTTTTGGAAGTAGATACAGGCCTATAACAGGATGGTGTCATTTGACAGCATCACCATCCTGTTATAGGCCTGTATCTACTTCCACTTGAACTATAGTAATAATCTTTTGGTTAGTCTCCCTGTTTAGATTTGTCATCATTTCAGTCCATTCTTCTCTCAGCTATGAAAGCGATTTTCCTAAAACTCAGGTTTGACCATGTCCCACACCTCACTCCTTTTTTTTCAGGTTTTTGGAAGTCAATGGGGTTAAGTGGCTTGCTCAAGGCCACACAGCTAGGTAATTATTAAGTGTCTGAGGTCGGATTTGAACTCAGATCCTCCACTCTCCAGGGCCAGTGCTCTATCCACTGTGCCACCTAGCTGCCCCTTACCCTACTCCTTTTGAATAAACTCCAGTAGCTCTCTGTTGCCTCTAGTATCAAATATAAACTCTGTTTTTAAACCCTTTCCTAATATGACCCTTTCTACCTTTCTAGTCTTCTTACATCCAAGTACACTACAATCTAATTATTACAGTCTATTTCCTGTTTCTCAAATAACATCCTAATATCCTAACTTTCATCTTAATCAAACATTTGATCCACTTGTTAAGTAGAAGGGAGAAAGGGGAAGAGAATACACATTTATTAACTACCCTATGTTCAGATACTGTATGAGGTGTTTTAAAGATATTATTTAATTTGATTCTCATAATGACCCCATAGGTGCTATTATCATCCTTATTTTGCAATTGAAGAAACTGAGGCAGAGAGATGATACCCCAAACTAAGACCTAGTTTAGATTTAAAATGTTTTGTCAAATTTTACAGACAATGATGATACAAGAATATGAGCAGTTTTATCTCATAAAGCATAGAGAAATAGTAAAGGATAAAAAAGTCAACTTAAAGACACTATGGTGAGATATTCAAAGAAGAGATAGCATCTGGTAGTCATTTAAAGATTAAAAAAATGGAAGAAAGATAGCAAACAGAAGAAAGTGGAAAGGATTTTCAAGTTTATGTGTTCTTTAAATAACAAGCATTTTTTCATCTAAAGACATTAGAGAAAAATTGTTGGACTTTAGCATAGCATTTCTGAATATGTTTACAGAGGAGGTAGAAATGATACTGAAATGAATGAAGATGAGGAATGCAGTTATTATAGATTGAGGGTTCATAAAGAGGTACATACTGTAAGTGGCAGAAATGTCAATAAAGTTTAAATTTGCAAAGTGTCAGAAAAAAGATCCCAGAGGGATGAGAGCAGAGCATAATATTTTTTAAAAACTATTTTATTATTTTGAAATTAACAATAAAATTAAAAAACATTGTCATGTATGTAGCAAAACATGAGAGGAATCATAATATAAAGCAATAAATTTCTATTTCAAGAAAGTCTATGTAAGAAGTATTCTACATTGTATTCAAAATTGTCCATTTTTTCTTTGCTTCCTTGTAGGTTTTCTTCTTCTTTCTACTGCACACTTTAGATTTTTTTCCCGCCTCTCACCTTCCACTAGGACACCCATAATTAAGCATGGATTTATACATAAACATAATCACATACATATATTATAAATATATACACTTATATACATACTTGCATGCACATAAAAATCCATATATATACACACCAATATAGATGTATAATACACCTTCCTCCATACACACACACACACACACATATATATATGTACACACACACACACACACACACACATATATATATATATATATATATATATATATATATATATATATATATATATATACCCATATGCCCATTTACCCAATATACCCATACATATCTATAGATATATTAGATATATATTTGGTTTGTTTGTATCTCTCATTTTTATAATATTTCCTGAAAGCAACAACCCCCCTCCTCACTCCTCTACTTTACTTCTACTTGCTACCTTGTCCTCCTATTATTTAATCTATCACCCTTCCAAGAATCCCTCTTTTACATACCCTTCTAAACCCTCTATTAATCTATTCACCCTTGTATGTATGTATGTATATATACATATATATATATACATATATATATATATATATATATATATATACTCTCTTTTCCTATTCCTTACCCTCTAACTCATGACCCTCCCTATCCCCTCATTTCTTTCTGAAATGAGGTTTTTATATGTATGTTTATATATACATATGTTTTATGCATATTTATGTAAATGTATTGTACCTTCTTTAACCCATTCCCAATGAAGGTAGGTTTCTAGAACTACAGTTTTCCTTCCCCATCTAATTCTTTTGAGTCAATTCTTCCTCTAACACCTCATTTGTATATGATAACTCTTGAAAAATCTTTTCCTAGACCATTTTACTTTTAAGAATTCTGTAGGGGCAGCTAGGTGGCGCATTGGATAGAGCACTGGCCCTGGAGTCAGGAGTACCTGAGGTCAAATCCGGCCTCAGATGCTTAATAATGACCTAGCTGTGTGGCCTTGGCCAAGCCACTTAACCCCATTGCCTTGCAAAAAAAAAAAGAATTCTGTCCTCAGCTCTACTCCAATCTTTCCTTCTAACTACTCAATTACTTACAGTGATCTAGGATATATGGTTTATATTTCCACATATAGATTGTAAACAAGTTGTTGTTATTGAGCCTTGTGTCTATTGGTTCTTGTATGTTACATTTTCTATTTCTTAAAAATTTTTATTTATTTAATGTAATGGGGTTAAGTAACTTGCCCAACATCACACAGCTAGAGATTTATGAAATGTTTGAGGCCGGATTTGAACTCAGGTCCTCCTGATTCCAGGGCCAGTGCCCTATCCATTGTACCACCTAACTACTCCTACATTTTCTATTAAGTTCAGGTCTTTTTGTAACAAAATCTTGAAGTTCATTGAATGTAATTTTTTTCCATTTAGGATTATGCTAATTTTGCTGGTATGATGTTTTTGGCCACAAAACAATTTTTTGGGGTTTTGATTTGCAGTATTCTAAGACCTGTGGTCTTTAAAAGTAGCCACTGCTTGGTCTTGTGTTATTCTAATTGTGACTGTCATATTTGAATTTATTTTCTTGTTGCTCCTAATATTTTCTTCTTAACCTGTGGATTTTGGAATTTAACTATGATTTTCCTGTCAGATTTCTTCCTAGGTCCTTTAAAGTGGTGATTGGTAAATTTTTTTCTATCTGTACTCTCCCCTCTTGTTCTAACACTTTAGGATATTTTTTTCTTTAATTATTTCCTTGTATCAAAATATTTTTTGATTGTAACTTTCATGTAGCTGGATTATTCTTGTTTTCTCTTCTTGATCTCTTCTAGAAAGCTATTGTTTTTCTTGTGAAAACTTCTCTTTTTTTCATTCTTTATATTTTGTTTTATTATTTCTTCTTCTCTTATAACTTCATTGATTTCTGCTCACCTAATCTAATTTTTTTAGGTTTTTTTTTTGCAAGGAAAATGGGGCTAAGTGGCTTGCTCAAGGCCACACAGCTAGGTAATTATTAAGTGTCTGAGGCTGGATTTGAACTCAGGTACTCCTGACTCCAGGGCTGGTGCTCTATCCACTGTGCCATCTAGCCACCCCTATCTAATCTAATTTTCAAAGAATCATTTTTTTCCTTAAGATTCTGAATCCTCTTTTATAGTGTGTTTATTTCCTTTTATAATCTTTTGATTTTTCTTGGATTTTCTTATTTTCTCTATTAGTTTTTCCTCAACTTCTCTTATTTTATTTTTAAAGTCTTTTTTGAGTTCTGCTATGAATTCTCTTTAAGAAGGCAATATTTGTCATCACTCTTAGGGATAGGAGAGTTTTTTGGTTTTTTTTTTTTGCTTTAGCATCTTTCTCTGAAGGAAGTCTTCTCTATTCTCACAGAATTTTCTATGGTTGGGTTCTTTCTTCTTTTCTTACTTATTAATTTTTTTCTCTACTAGCTTATTCTTATGTTCACCTCTAGTCCTGCAATGTGGAGGATGATGTTAGGAGTTTTGTCCTGGGCTCAACCTCTGCACCCTTTTCCCCCTCCAAGCCACAACCTAGACCCTACTCAACAGAGCCATGTCAGAATGATCTTACTCCCTATCAACATTTCAGTAGCTATAACCTTCAATTCTCCCCTCTGGCCTGGAATCAAGGCTAAGAACTCAATTCTTTTCTAAGTGTCCAAACCATCACTGCTCCTGCATTCACTGTACTGGTTCTTTCTTGCCCAGGAATACATCTCACCCTCACAGCTAGTGTCCCTTATCAGCAGAGATTCCCTCTCTTCCCCCATTCAGACACTGGACTCCCCACACTGTTCAGAGCTGAAAATTCTTGTGTCTACCTCCCAACCCAGTTACCCCAGGGCTTGCCTCTTGTTGTTTCTGGGAGCTAGCCTGGAGGTGTTTGCATTTCACTCAACTAAACCTCAGTCAAGGGATCTTTATTCACATCTTCCCCAGTTGTCATCGGAGAAACACTGTTCTGTCACCATTCTGTGTATTTTTACTTCTCCACATTCATCCTGAGGTGGTTTTTTGACTTGTTAGTAGGGGAAAATTTGAGTAGTTTAGAACTTTCTGACCCACTCTGCCATCCTCTTGGGTTAGCGTGGGTGTAATCTTAAATTCTATTGCTTTTGATTAAGGTGAGAGATGAGTACATCCACTACCAACCCATATGCCATCAATATAAGTTACATGACAAAAATTCCAAAGAATTCCTAGTGAGGACAATAGTAGGGAATAAATACATTTTTTCACAAGTGACCTTCCATTGTGGAACACATCTTTAACATCATGCATTGATTTAAAAAATATAGAGAATGAGAAAAAATCCCAATATATTTATTCTTTAAAATAGCAACATTTGATTTCAATAGAACCCAACTCTACCCTTCTAAAGGATTAACATTAATAAAGTATCTCCCATCAATTCATTCAAGATTCTTTAAGAGAACAGAGATAGCTTTCTTCAATGACCTTCTGATCATAACAAAGGGAGGTTTCTGATCATCTCTGTTTACTACTACCAAAACCTGGTTTAGATGCCACTTTTAGGGTCAACATTTGAAGTTTTATTCATTTATGCATTATACAAGACATGCTGAATAATTATTTGAAATTCAAATTGAAGAGGGATTTCCTGCGCAAGGTGAAGTCTTATTTGTAGATAACAATGTGAGGGTTAGTCAAGGACCTGAAGATTACTTAGCCACCTAGAAGATACCAAGAGACCAATAAATACTTAAAAGACTAACCTTATCATTCACAAGAAAAAGTCAAGAGACTAAAGAAGGCTTCCCTGATACAATTTATTGCATATAGTTGAATGGACAAGGTATTGAACTCATTCATCTTTGTGCATGAATATTTAGGGAAGATAGTATGAATTAAGTGAGCCCCAAATTAAGTAGCAGGAGTGAAAGCTAGTTTGCACATTTTTCCTTCCTTCCTTCCTCTCTCCCTCCCTCCCTCTATTTCTGTCTCTCTCTTTTCTCTTTCTCACTTCTGAAAAGAAGTTGGGATTTTTTTATGTTCAAGCTTATGCTTTGTAATTTTGAAATATTCATTTTTTATTATTCTGTGCTTCTTTTTTTCCTTTTACATTGTTGTAGCCATTATATATAGGGTATTCCAAAAAAATTAAATAGTTCTAAACTGCCTTGTGCTTTTGGGAACACACTGCATTATTTTCTTGGGTCAGCTTACTCTATTTTGTGTCTATTTATGCATGCCTTTCTGTGTTTTTCTTGATCACATTTGATTTTTTTATAGCATTCAAACCCAGAATAACTTCTATTTCCAAAAGTGACTTTTGCAATTAGCCATAGTGGATGAATAAATATATACTCCAATAGGATTTCACTAACTCTCAAAATATTCATTTTTGTGATATTTTAATTGTAAATACATTTCAAACCTGTTAAAGATGATTAACACAAATAATTTTTCCCCATAAAGGTGCTTTCTGTGCTAAATCATTCACTATTGTCCTTCAAAAAACCCCGAATCAATGAGATGCTGAAACTATACTTTTTATTTTCAATGCAGTTTCTAATAAAAGAGGTATGGTTTTTATTTGGATTTCTATGTGATTGCTAATGTTATAACTTTCTTTCATGTGTCAATCCAATTAAAGTTTTCAGAAACCAACCAGAGAACCCAACTAACCAACCAAAAAAGAGATACTTTGGTTTTTGTATTTTTCCCAAGCCTACTCACTAGATTTATGGAATTCATGGTCAGGAAGAAAATTTCTATATTAATACAATCGTCTTATTTTATAGATGAAGAAAAGATAGCCCAGAGAACTACAATATCTTCCTTGAGATTACAAAAGTAGTAGGTGAGGGGCAGCTAGGTGGCACAGTGGATAGAGCACCAGCCCTAGGGTCAGGAGTACCTGAGTTTAAATCCAGCCTCAGACACTTAATAATTACCTAGCTGTGTGGCCTTGGGCAAGCCACTTAATCCCATTGCCTTGAAAAAAAACTAAAAAAAAAGTAGTAGGTGAAAGAGATGGGTCTAGAGTTCAAGTATTCTGGCTCCCACCCCAGAGTTCTTGCTTCTGCAACACTCCATCTTGAATATAATTCTATATATAATTTCTAGTACTGCCAACAGGGCTCTAGAACATTGCATTGAAATAGCATATGATAGTGATTTGCTAAAGCCTGGAATTTGCAGTATTTTTCCAATCACTTCTTTATTCTCACTGTTATATCTACCCAAGAACCTTTGCTAGTTATGTGATTTGGCAGAAAAAAACACTGGTTTTGTAGTGAGAGTTCTGCATTTGAATTCTCACTCTTCTACTGGCTGCCTTACCATCTTCATATAAATCATTTTATCTCCTTGTATCCCACATTCCTCCTTGATAAAATGAAGTTGCTGGTTTATTCAATCACAAAATTTATTAAGTTTTAGAACTGGAAGGGATATCAGCAACCAATTTATCTTTGAAAAGAAATTCTCATGATAGCATAACAAAAAGTGGTCATACCAGTTTCTACTTAAAAACCCTCATTGAAGGGACAGAATACAAAGATGTCTATTGTCCCTTTTAACTTGAGATGCTATATTTAGTTTGAAACCTCCAACCCAGTACCTAAAACTTTTGATATTGTCCTCCAAAGGACTCCATTTTCTACTTAAGTTGGGCTATGGTGTGTAGAATCTTGGAATTAAATCAGAGGTCTCAACTGCCCTCTAAGTAATTCCAATCCCCATGGGGATGCAAAACTGAAATAATTTTCTAGAAGTCCTCACAATAGAGGCTAAAACTGGAACTCTAAAGGATAGGATTTAGATCAGATCAAACCAAGACCTGGCTTAGTTGCCACTTTTAGGGCCAACATTGGAAGTTTAAGAATAATTATTTGATTTTTATTTGGAAAATTTGTTGAATGAAAATTGTTTGGTTTTATATATATATATATATATATATATATATATATATATATGTATATATGTATATATATGTATATAGTATATATCTTGAGTTGAATTTTTAATTTCCTTTAGGCTTGATTATATCAGTGAAGAATTTGGTAAGATTTCACCAAAATAACTTAAATAATGAAATGATTATATTTTAAGTGTGACATAGATATCTTTTTCACCAGACAGATAAATAGAGAAGCAATATGGGATAGTAGATAGTGAGATGGCTGGGGGTCAAGTTGTAATGATAACACTAGCAATGGGCTAGTGACTCAGTTTCTCAGTGCCTCAGGAAACTCACTAAGATTGTAAATTATAGGCAAGCTGCTGATTTGTATTAGAAGAGATAATTTTCATATTGGAAATTTTCTTTACAGCGATGAATTTCCAGATCTATATTAAAAATAAACAGTAGAATCTTGCTTATGTTTTGAGTTCACAGATAACTGAGATTTAACTTACCATATTTGTTCAAAAAGCTTTCTATTAAGTTTGTATTTAATAAATGTTCTTCTCACATAGTAGACCTTTAGTTATATTTTTTTTGAATTTGAAAAGGAGAATTAATGACAAGTAGTTACTTTTCTAAAAATTAACTTGCAACATTATGTATAATTTAGAACAATGGGGATGTTAGTATTGGTTTTAATTCAGAATTAAAGAAGTTATAAATTATGTTGACTCCCTAGGAATATTTGGACTGTGAAGGAAATCCCATTGGTTTTGCTGGACTTGTATCACATTTGTTTTATGAAGAACCTTCTAATCTTCTCTTCGTCAGTTTCCTCAGGAAAGGCCTTTTCCATAAGTTATGCCAACCAACTAAAAAAGGTAAGCTTGCATTTCACATATCTAGAACAGTTATAGTAAGTTAAATTGTATATTTTACCTGGATTCACTTAATTCATTGGGTTCATATAATTAGTTGTCAAAAATCAACCAGTAATCAAGAAGTATTTGCTAAATTCCTACTATATTCTAGGCATTGAAGTACAAATACAAAGAGTGAAACAATCTTTACTAACAGTGATAGAACTTGATTAATACCCAGTCGTTCTCCTTTCCTCTTTACCACATATCCAACAATTGTCAAATCTCTCAGTTCTACCTTCACTGCATCCCTGGTGTCTTCCTGCTTCTTTTCACTGTCATGACATCATTCTGGTTTGGGTCCTTACCATGTCTCACCTAGGCTATCACAGTGTCCTCTTAATTGAACTTGTGAGACTCTTCACGCTACAATTCATCTTCCATATAACTGCCAAAATCATATTTGTAAAGTATTTGTTTTTTCAGTGATTCCTTATTGTCTTTAGGATAAAATACAAATACCTTTGTTTGGTCTGGAAATTCCTTAAGACTTTGCTTCATGTTTTAGATAGATCAATAGATAGATAGCCTGATGGATAGAGAATAATAAACAAAAGATAGATAAATAGATAGTTGAAAGATATGCAGACAGATAGATGTTAGATAAATGATAGGTAAATAGATCAAGATAGATAGTTAAAAGATGCTAAGTGTTAAGGATATAAATACAAATAAACAAGAGAATCCCTGCCTCTAAGGAGCTTACATTCTAATTAATGCTTAGTGAGGAGATTCACACAGTGTCAGTGTCATTCCCAGAAAGATAAGGCAACAAAAAGGTCATCTATCTGGGATAGGGAAAACAAAATGTGGAGACCAATTTTTTTCAATTATTTAACAATATAGCACTTTATAAACTCCCAGTTCAAGGCCAACTGGCTTTCTTGTTGATACCCCAGATTAGTCTTAGACCTTTATACTTTTGAACTAACTACCCCCTATACATTTCCTTCTCATTTCTGCCCTTGGAATTTTGAGTTTCTTTCAATGCTTAGCTCAGATCTCACATCTTATGGGAAATCATTACTAATTATTCTAGCTTTTTAAGTGCCTTCTTTATATTTATTTGTACTTATTTGTGTATGTAATTCAGTCACAGAATCATTAATATAGAGATTTAAGGGACCTCAGAGATTTTTACAGATGAAGATACTGAGACTCAGAGAATTAGAATGCCCAGGTTACACAGGAAGTAAAGGGCAGAGTTTGGATTCCAATTTTCATTGTATGACTATCAGTTTAGCCTTTTTTCTACCTTTTTAATTCTTTCCACAGAGTAGGATTTTTTTTTCTACATGGAATTTTTTTGCAGGGTCTGATTGTTTTGCCCTATATCACAATACTATTTATAAAGAGACAATAAATCCTTGTTGAACTGAATTAATTTCCTTTTAAGAATAGAGCTCAGGGGCGGCTAGGTGGTGTAGTGGATAAAGGACCGGCCCTGGAGCCAGGAGTACCTGGGCTCAAATCCTGCAGCAGACACTTAATAATTACCTAGCTGTGTGGCCTTGGGCAAACCACTTTAACCCCATTTGCCTTGCAAAAACCTAAAAAAAAAATAGAGCCCATAGCTAAATATGTGCTATTGTTAATTATTGATTTAAGCACTTAGAGATACAAAACTTTAGTATGTAAGGAATTAATACATTAAATACATAAAATAAAAGCTCTTAGTAACTAGAAAATACCTCAATCATAAATGGAGTTCTGATTTAATGAATTCAATTTAACATAGAATTAATTCAATTAAATAAATATGGATGTTGGTATTCCATCCACAGTACAGATAATGAATTTTTCTCCTGGATAATCCTTGTCTAGGTCTATTCATAAATGGTCTGTTCAATATATAGACAGGTTTCCTCTGGGTCTTTTAACATTTATACTTCTCTCTCTGTTTCTTTGTCTCTGTCTCTGTTTCTGTCTCTCTCTCTCTCTGTCTCTCTCTCTCTCTCTGTCTCTCTGTCTTTCTGTCTGCCTCTGTCTCTGTCTCACTGTCTCACTGTCTCACTGTCTCACTGTCTCACTGTCTCACTGTCTCACTGTCTCACTGTCTCACTGTCTCACTGTCTCTCTCTCTCTCTCTCTCTCTCTCTCTCTCTCTCTCTCTCTCTCTCTCTCTCCCCCTCCCTCCCTCCCTCCTTCCTTCCTATTTCTTTTTCCTTCTTCCTTTTCTCCCTCTTTCTTTTGGCTTTTGTAACTTTCATCAGCTAATTAATCCTTTCCTTTTGGGCAGAAAACTGTTTCAAGGAATACATAAAGCTTCCAGTTTTTTAGTATGCTAGGGATGTGTGTTTGTTGCTGCTTTTAGGGGATTTTTTGGTTCCACTAACAAAGATATTTGTTTTTCATGGAATGGGGAAAATTACTCTGGGTACCCAAGTCATTCTGGTAGCCCAAGTTTTGGAGAAAAGCTAAACAATTAAGGTTTTACCATGCTAGTTTTATTTCTATATTTGTGGTGCAATGAAAAAGAGTGTTGAATTTGTACTAAGGAGAACTGGAGTCAAATTTTAGTTTTGCCATTTCTACTTGTTTGAACTTGTACAATTCATATAACTCTTTGGGTCTCAGCTACCTCAAATAGAGTTGGAGTAGATTTCATTTCAGTTCTAAATCTGCTGACTTGTAACTCTCTCTGCTTCTATCTTTCCCCCTGTCTCTCCAAATATACCAATACTATCATTTTTGCCCTATTATGTGATTTCATTGTTTAGGAAGTTAATAGTGAGGACATTCCCCTACCAATGAAGGATGGGGCTTTCTCTGGGTTTTATGGACTTAGAGATATCTATCTATCATCCATCCATCCATCCATCTATCTATCTATCTATCTATCTATCTATCTATCTATCTATCTATCTATCTATCCATCATCCATCTATCATCCATCCATCTATTTATCTATCATTTATCTGTATATCTACATATAGATGTATATGAGAGGTTAAATTACTTGTCCAGAAGAAACATTCACAGAACTATGGTGTATCAGAGGTGAAACTTGAAACTCAGCTTTTCCTGTCTCTGAGGACAATTCCTTATTCACTACTTTACAGTGACTGCTGGATCCACTGGAATGAAACTGAATTTCCTCCTTAGATACACTTAGTGCTCAAAGATGTTGATTGGTTTCTTTTTATTTTTTTAAATCATTTTATTCAGTATAGAAGCACAGAGTATGTGTTAATACATTATCTTTTCTTATTAATTTTTACCAAATGGCTATTTCTATCTCTATTACAATCTTTAGTCATGGATACCACTTAACCATATTTTCAGGACCCATTCTAACCAACTGGGCAGATAATAAACACTTTTTTTACACAAAACAATACCTTTACTCAAATCATAAAAGTATACTAAAATGCAGACATAGTAAATTTTTCATCATGATAATAAACAGAATTATGAAATAAAAAGTATAGTTAATGATAACCTCTGCCTAGTACTTTACAGTAAAGTTAATATAGGTATGCAGTATGCTGCACCTTCCCCATCCACTGCACCTAGCCTTTATCACTGATGGTTGGCTGCATTTTTTAAAATTTATTTTTATTAAATATATTATTTGAGTTTTACAATTTCCCCCCAATCTTGCTTCCCCCCCCCCCCGAAGCACTCTGTCAGTCTTTACTTTGATAAACACTTCTTTACTGCTGACAGATGTGTCTTTTCTTTGGTTTAAAGAGCATTTTTGCTTGATAAAATTTTTTGTAATAAATCATAGATGCAGAAGGATTGTCAAAAAGTACCAAAATACAAAAGTCAATAACATTTTTTGATCAGCTTCTTGGGCTTGGTTTAAAAAGCACAGTGACATTAGGAATTTTAAAGAGACTTCTGGAAGAGGCATATAATCACTTAATTTTAAATGATAATCCTGTTATATAAGTAAATATAGCTTTCTAAATTACTTATTTTTATTATATAGGTTCAAAGTACTTTTCTCAAGATGTGATGGAAAAACTTACATTAGTATTGGCAAATCTGTTTGGAAGGGTATATGTTCCAGCAAAAGTTCTACATGGTAATTTAAAGTTTTATCAATCCAAGGTATGTCTAAAAGATGATCTTGACATTAAAAGTATTTAATTCTAAATATGATTAAATAAACATGATTTAAAAACTTACTACTATAAAGTTTATATAAACAAGGAACATTTTGTTTGTTTGCTTTAATGTTAGCAATAGGGTTAGAGAGGCTACATAAATGAGGACTGCTTGGCCATGATCATAGGACCTACATTCTAATTCATCTCTGCCACCTTCTGGTTTTTGAGCCTTGGCCAAATTGCTTTATTTATGGCAAATTGCTCTATGACAGAGTCATTCTGTATGGATTATTTAGCTCATAAGGTGGTTGTGAGAATTATACAAAATTTCAATATTTATGGTGTTTTAAGGTGGTATGTAGTGTTTCTGTAAGTAAATCTCTGCTCATTTCTTAGTTCAAAAAGATATCTGTATTTTGCTCAAATGTATAGTAATAAAACTGATAATCTAAACAAAATACCAAAATATCAATTGTACAAATTAACCATATAAGAGAATACTTAAATTTCTCTTAGGAAAAAATTATGTCATAAATGAATTCTGAGGAACAATAAAAAATCCCTTTGACCTTGATGTATTGACAAATTCTATTAAACATTTAAGAAATAAGCAATTCTAATAATGCATAATTTTTTTAATAAATAGGAAAAGAAGGAGTTCTCCTAAATTGCTTCTGTGACCCAAAAATGAACTGGATACCTAAAGGAAGGAGAGTCAAAGTAGAAAAAGAAAACTATAAGCCTTAATATATATTGATGTAAAATTTTAAATAAAATGTTAGCAAGGAGATATAGCAGTATGTCAAAATTATATATATTTGGATTTATGCCAAAAATTCAGGACTTGTTCTGATAATACTACCTAAATTAACTTACTTATTCAGGGCCAGACCAGTCAAACTACCAGAAGATTATTTTATTTAACATGAAAATAAAATAAAAGTCATCTGAAGAAACCAAAAAAGCAAGAATTTCAGCAGAATTGATGAAAAAAGGTGGAGAAGGAATGTGTTCTAGTAGGACCAGATCTCTTACTATACTAAAGTCATAATCATTAGACCAATTTGATATTCAGTACAAAATAAAAAACACTTGCTCAGTGGATCAGACAAGGTACATAAGATGCAAAAACAAAAGACTATACTATCTTAGTATTTGATAAAACCAAAGCTCTTAGCTACTGGGGCAAGAATTCATCATTTGACAAAAAAATTGCTGGTAAATTTAGATAACAGCTTGGCAGACAAAAGACCAATATCTCACATTATATATCAAGACAAGCTCTAAATGAGTACATGATTTAGACATAATGGGTGATATCACATAAGATTAGAAGACAATGGAAGAGAGTATTTGTCAGATTTTTGTGAAGAGAAAGAATCCATGACCTAAGATTTGTAGAGAAGTTCATAGGAGGTAAAATTAGTAGTTTTGATTACATTAATTTAAAAAACAAATACAATTCAATTAAAATTAGAAGAGAAGCAGAAGTTGAGGAAAGGAAATCTTCATAGCAACTTTCTTTGATAAAGGTATCATTTCTAGATATAGGAAATGGATTCAATTTAATAAGAACTATTCCCATTTGATAAATGGGCAAAGGGTATGAATACGCAGTTTTCAAGGGAAGAAATCCAAGTAATCAATAGCTACATGAAAATCTAAATCACTAATAATTGAGAAATTCAAATTAAAACAACTCTGAACCATCTCATATACATGAGATTGGCAAAGTTGATTAAAAGAGAAAATGACTAATACTGTAGGGACTATGGAAAACAGGGACATTAATGCCCTTTTGATGGAACAATGAATTTGTCAAGCTATTCTGGAAAGCAATTTGGAACTGTGACTATCTATTAAACTGTCTAGAGTTTGCAAAACCATACCCGTGACTAGCAACATTGCTACTATGTCCAAATTCCAAAGAGATAAATTATATATAATAATATTTATAGAAATTTTTTTGCATTGGTAAAGAATTGGAAATAGAGGATATATCCATTAATTAGAGAATGGTTGAACAAGTTATGATTATGAATATATGAAATACTATTGTGCTGCTCTAAGAAATAATGAAAGGCATGCTTTCAGAGAAAACTGAGAAGGCTTATATTAAATGACACAAAGTGAAGTGAGCAGAACCAGGAAAACAGTCTATAACAACAGAATCATAAAGACAAAGAATCTTGAAAGACAGGAACTCTGAGCAACCAAATGATCAAGCAAAAATTCCAGTGGAATTGATGAAAGGTGGTGCACTTACAGATAAAAAAAATAATAGATTTAGAGTGCAGAATCAAGACACATAGATACACACAACACATGGACATATATGTATATGTCAATGAGTATTTTGACATGACCAATTTAGTAATTTGTTTTGTTTGAATATATATTCAAGTATATATTCAAAAGGGGGACAGGTTGGAGAATATGAAAGCTGATCTCAAAATAAAATTTAAAAGAATCTTATACAACTAGTGCCTGAGGAAGGATTTGAATTTAGATCTAGCACTTTATTAACTGAGTTGCCTAGCTACTAAGAATATTAAATCCTGGAACTATCCCCTTCTAAAAAAAAATCCCCAAACTACTAACATATCTGTTATACATAGCATCATTCAGGAGCATCAGGAAAGAAAATGATCATTAATCATCTAACTAAAATCAAACTAGAACTTTCTTTTATAATGCTGGTTGTGCCCATTTAGCAGACTTCTATACCATTGTGAGAATGAGACAATCTATGCACCATTAATGGAGGATGTGATTATTTAAGAGTACTAGAAATTTGTTACTCTACTCCACTCCCTGCCTCTTGTATTCTTTGCCTCTGAATTTTATACTTTCTCCTTGCACTCTGATCCAATTCCACTATCTCTGGTTCATACAATTTCTTGAATTAGAGCAAATAATATGTGAATTTCTGTAATGAGATTTTTTTTTCATACTGCCATTTACTTATTTTGAGCATATCATGTAATATAGTTTCTGCAAAATCAAATTGGAGTTATCAGCTATAACTGGTATTAACAAACTAATTTTGCCTTATACCAGATCTGGAACTTCCTCTCCATCATCTATTTTTGATGTGTAAAACATTATTTTTCCTCTATTAACCTTTGAAATTCAATTGTATGCATCCTGCATTTGTAGCTGAAACCTATATAATATAATTTAAAATTGATATTCAATGCTCACTTATTATTAAGTGTTCAAATGCACCTTGCACTCAGTAATTAACTGCAGTTTTCTTCCATCTTGGTGGCATTGATTGGTGATTGGCAGTATCTCATCATACTAATGGACAAATTTGACATCCCTTTCTCTTGTCTTTAGGTGTTCCTCGAAGACCTCCCTCCAGATTTTGATGCTGTCTTACTCGAATATAACACAAAAGTCAAAAAAGACTTTAGCCATTTCCTCATTATTGTTTCTAGATTTTCTGACATGAAACAAGAACACCAACTCCCTTTGTCAAAAATCGGTAAGTGGATATTTCTTTCACTTTCTCACATGATAGAAATGAAATTACATAAATTACCTATAAGATGAACTCTATACAAACAGTACTTCAAAACTAGTAGAATGGTTAGGATGGAGCAAAGCAATAATGCAGAACTCCCTATATTCTCCAAGATTGACTGATGGTAGTGGATAGAATTTGGAACTTGATCAAAAGTAATGAAATGCCCTTTAACAATGGATTTTTCTCATTAATGTTCTTGGGAATTATAATATTAGACTAGCTTGATAGTGTAGAGATAGTAGAATGAACCTATAAAACAGGAACAGGAACATGAGAATATGGGAAAGTTCCTTGGAAGTGTTTCTGTGACTCTTTAGAGGATGGGGAGAAATTGAAACAGAATTAACTAACAGAGACAGAAAGTGGTTGTAGGGAATTCTTGGTTTTGATTAAAAGTATTCTCAGTCCAAGAACAAAAGTCAATGAGGAGTCAATATAAGATCTTCCTTGACTTCACTGATGTTAATCATTGTTCTAATGTCTTATACTTGATCTAGAACTTCCTCTTAATCATCTATTTTTGATGTATAAAACATTATTTTCCTCTACTGACCTTTGAAATTCAATTTATCCATCCTACATATGTAGCTGAAACCTATATAATATAACTTAAAACTAATGACAGGGCAGTAGGAGATAAACCTATTCACCTCTTAGATAGACCTGGGAGCTTGTAGAACTGATGAGAAATTTCCCATAGAGTAGTAGTTAGGTCATGGTCCCCTTTGGCAATCTGGGGAAAACTATGGAATCCTTTTCAAAATAATGTTTTTAACACTAGAAAGACCAAGTAGGTAAAATGATATGTTTTATTATCATTTTATTTTAAAATAAACATTTTCATGTTAGCTCCAGTTTTTTGCTTTATGCATTAAATTTTTTTAAAAAGGGATCATTAATTCACATACCTTGATCCTTAGAAGTATTCTTATATTCTAGTCCTAGTAGGATCACAAAGGAAATCAAAGAGATTGAAATAGTTTAATATATTTATTTACCTATCTATATAACACAATGTCTATCTTTCTGATCTCTATATAATCTACATTTATAATTATTTATTGGAATCTATACCTTTATCATGTCTATAGCTATATCAATCTATATCTCCTTTTTGTCTCTATTTCTCCTCTATATCTCTCTCCTCTATCACTATCAGCTTTATTCTATCTATTATTATCTCTATCATCAATATTTTAATCTCTCTCTCTCTCTCTCTCTCTCTCTCTCTCTCTCTCTCTCTCTCTCTCCCTCCCTCCCTCCCTCTCCCCTCACCTCACATTTATAAATACAGACTTTAGACTTCTTAAAACCTACCTGGATTACAAATGTAAAAATTATTCACCCAGGAGAAAGTGTCAAGCATCTTCCTTGATCCTAACTAATTCTTTCCAATTTGAACCCTTCAGAATTCACAGGTAAAGAATGTGACACTTCCAGCCTTGTTTCTCACCTGATGAACTGCAAGGAGAGCAGATCAGCTGTTTCACCCTTTGTATGTCTTTCTGGAGTTACAGATCAAGATTTGCTTCAAGTACGGAATATAGACAGTGTAAGTAGAAAAGGCAAGAGAGGGAAATGGGGGGGGGAGGGAGAATGAGGGTATTCCTATTGATAAATATAGACTTAAAGTCACTGAAAAAAATTCAGTTTACAAATGCTTAGACAAACAAGTCCCAGATGACTCTGGAGACATTTTATTAAATGCTCTATCATTTTCCAAATGTAATTCCATTTTCGTAAGGAATTTAGGGACCTTAGTAGAGGTCTAGCATTCAGATATATCATGGAGTCCCTAACACTCAGTGAATACGGTCTCTTAATGAATTCTCACTGCTCCAATGGGTACAGATCATTGCATTGTTTATAATCATGTCTCCTAGGATCTCTCAAGTTATTCATGATTCCATGTTGGAATTTATCTGTATTAGGATTCCTAATAGCAAAAATCACAGGTAGCTCTTTTCTTTGCTGTATTTTTAAGAATTAAAATCCAGATTAAGGAATATTTTTTCATGTTACAACTTTATATATATATATATATATATATATATATATACATATATATATATATGTATGTATATATACATATATATCTTACTGATAAAATTATAAAAAAAGATAATGGTTTCATAACCATATAGAGATAGTTAGGAATTTGTTCTGTAACTTCACAAATATAGGAAACTTTCAAACTGAGCTACAACTTAAGGTCTTAAAGCTTATATAGAACACTTATATAGAACAACTAACTTGCCTCAGGTAGTAAATTTCTGAGTTGGAATTTGAACTAATGTTTATCAATTATGATTCATTAATGTGAATTTATGTTTCTTCTACTATGCACTATATATCCACTTCCACTATATTTCTTCCATTCCTTCCACTATCATTGCAATCTTATCAGCTATGGGTCTGAAGAAGAGTTTACTTCATCAGCAAAGATTTATAAAGCATCTACTGTACAGAGCACTGTGCTGAGCACTCAGTGAATACAGAGCACTGTGCTGAGCACTCAGTGCATACAGAGCACTGTGCTGAGTACCCAGTGAAATATAAAGTTAGAATGAGACCTGGTTTCTGATCTCATGGAGTATATAGTTTATTAGGGAAATATGACAAAAGCACAAATAACCATATTACAAAGTGTTACATAAATTCATGACAGACATGAAAAAAGTACTATGAGACTTATAAAGAAGACCCTTTTATGATGGACAAAGAAATTTGAACTTTATACACTAGAGAACCACTGATGGGTTTTGAATGGAGCAAGGATATAATTTTTTTTACTCAATCCTTTCAGTTGTATCTGAACTTTGTGACCCCATTTTGTGGTTTTCTTGGCATAGATCCTGGAGTGATTTGCCATTTCCTTCTCTAGTTCATTTTACAGCTGCAGAACTGAGATAAGTGAGGTTAGGTGATTTGCTCAGGGTCATACAACTATTAAGTGTCTGAGACTGAATTTGGACTCAGGAGGATGTCTTTCTGATTCCAAGTCCAGAGCTCTATTCACTGTGCCTTCTAGCTGTGATTAATTCTCTTTATAACTAAAATTAGACTGGCATTGGTAGGAAGGCTAGACTATTGGGAAGAGAGGGTAGAAATGGGTCATAAAACTAACAGTTACAGATTTTCAATTCAGACAAAATTCTAAACTATATTATTTAAAAAATGCTCAGTAAACATTTAGAGAAGCATACAATAATCACAGAGAAACAGCATACATTCATTAAGATTAGATTCTTGATTAACCACATTTTCTTTTTTTTGACAGTTACTAAAATAGTAGATCAGGAGAGAGCTGTACATCTAGTTTCCATGATTTGGGAGTCATTTGCATGAAATGATAGTTGAAGCCACTGGTATCAATAGTACTGTCAAGTCAGAGAGTATCAAGTATAAATGGAAAAAAAAGGAATTTATTAAGCAACTACTATGTACTAGATCCTGGAGACACAAATATAAAATGGATAATTAAGAAGTTTACAATCTAATAGTACTATTTTTCATACATGCAATTCACTCTTACATCCATGTATGCACAAATATACACATGTAATAATATATATGCATCACATACATGTATTTTGTATATATGCATATAGTGATATTTAGGTGGATGGAAGAGTAAATTAATTATGTTAGGGAAGATGGCAAAAAATAACTATGGTGGATAATCTTGAATTGGTCACTGGTGATAAATATTGCATAAAAGTTGAGAAGTACCTGAACTGACAAAAGGTTTTTATCCATATTTAACCATTAGGTAGTCAGAAGTGATTTATGAGAAGGAAATTTCATTGGGTTGCTGGGAATTTAAACCACATTATAATCATAATGATAATGTCCATTCTTCATTCTTGAAGAAGATCATGACATCAGGAAGGTGATGTCATGACAAGCATGTGCATTGGATTTGAGTGAGGGGGTGCTATGTTGTCACAGGCCTCACGTTCTCCTCCAGAGTCATCTTGGTCCAGTGGCCAGATATGGATCCGGATGACGTAGATGACCCTGGATGTGAGGCAATCAGAGTTAAGTGACTTGATCAAAGTTATACAGCTAGTAAGAGTCAAGTTTCTGAGGCCAGGTAGGAAATTCCATCCTCTTAACTCCAAGGCCAGGTTTCTATCCACTGTGCCACCTAGCTGCCCTAAACCACATTTTAAGTTAGGAAGAGAGGAATTTCCTTCTCTAATTAGAAATATGAAATGAAAATAATCCTCCATATTATAAGCATGGTTTGAAGTACAATTTAGCAGGAGTTGAATGGCAAGATTGTCATAGCCAATTTGCTGTAATTTCATCTGTCCAACATGGAATCTATTCTACTTTTCAAAACTAAAATGTGTTAAATCAGAACTCAACATTAGTATGAAATGGTATCCTTTCATTTTCAAGACATTTGCTGCCAAACAGTTCCTATCTTTTTCTATTATCCATTGCTGTTTCAGGTGAGTACTATAATGCTGACTATCTTCTATTTTGTGTGGGAAGATCCAGACCTGGGATTTCATCTATTTTCCAGAGGGACAGCAACTTGTACCCCTGAATATCATTATCTTCTCTGGAATTTATAGCTTTAAGAGAGAGAGAGTTAGGAACACAGAGATCTTAAAGCTAGTAGGTGTCAATGGAAGAACTTGAACTTGACTTTTTCTAATTCCTGTTGGTCATACCACACCTAAATACATCTTAATAATGACAGGAATAGAAATTGGACCTATGTCTTCCCTGGTACAGAGAATCCCCAGATGAGAAAACATTATCAATCTTTATTTTTGAAAAAATATAGTCTTAGGGAGTTTGCTAGTGAACTGAGAGTTTAATGTCTCGCTCCAGGGCTCTATTGACATTATTTACCAGAGACAGACCTTGAAAAGGACTCTTCTTCTTCCTCTGAGGTGACCTTTTTCCTATTAATCTATGCTGTCTACAGCATTAGATTTTCCATGTGTTCCAATACTGATGATAATGCCAATAATACAAAGGACTGTGTTTATTTTAGAAACTGGTTTAACTTAAATCACCAAAAATTCTCCAGTATAACAATGGATCTATCATCTTATTCATTTCAAAGTTCCTGCTAACCATTTAAATTACAATTCATCAATACCTGTTCTTCCTATAAGACTTTTACCCATGTATTACCATAAATCCACTACCACTCCACCCAATGTTATAAAAACCTTCTTCCCTTTCACTTGACATCAAGAGAGGACTGATATAGTACTCTGACTATTTGTTTTCCTTCAAGTAACTAGTCTATCTTCTTAATATATAGTTCTTTGATGACATCTTTTTTTTTTTAGGTTTTTTATTTTGCAAGGCAAATGGGGTTAAGTGGCTTGCCCAAGGCCACACAGCTAAGTAATTATTAAGTGTCTGAGACCAGATTTGAACCCAGGTACTCCTGACTCCAAGGCTGGTGCTTTATTCACTATACCACCTAGCCGCCCTTGATGACATCTTTTACTCTTTTTTTAGGCAATTCATGAAACAAAAATACATAATAACTTTTAAGATATTGTTACTTATATGTTATTACATTATATATAAAAGGTGAACTGAGGGAAACTTTTTGTTTTTAGGTCATTCTACGTACAATTGGTATCACTTCTTTCCAGGCTCCTGTGCTTTACTTACAGAAAATTGACAGTCTAAACAGAAAAGTGCCACTCAATGCCTATGCCCTTGATTTCTATAAACATGGTTCTCTGAAAGGATTAGAACAAGATAACAGGTATGTAATGATTTTTATGTTGGAATTTAATGAAATCATATTACATGGAATAAATCTCCCTTTGCAGAGATATGACAAAGAAAATTAAATTAAGAATTGTATGACTTTTTCCCTATTTGTGCATTCTTGCTGAAAGTAACATTTATATCTATATCTATATCTACTATATTTACATAATCTATATCTATATATCTTTATCTGTGTCTAAGTCTATATCTATGTATATATTTATTACTATTTCTTTCTATCTATCTATCTATTCCTTAAAATAAGGAGGGAACTATTGATTTAAGCATAGAATTGAATATATATAGATATATTATTTCTTCAAGGCTTGGAACTCCTCATTAAGTCCTTGCAAAGCCCAGAGAGATAAAGAACTTGCCAAGTGACATATATTTAATAAATTTTAGAGGCAAGATTTGAATTCAAGTTTCCTGACTTTAAGTGCAGCAAGCTACTGAACACTGAATTAATCCTGTACATTACAATTAATTGCTTTTGTCCTTTAACAGTTTAAGTCCTTATTCTCTGTTTCTGAACTTGGTTCAGAATTCAACTTACTTGTCATGGGTACAGTTTAAAATCCTGACTCTCCTGCTAATCACTGATCCATTCTTGTCTCAAGGAATTTTTCTGTCTTTGCATGTATGTAAACACAAGGGAGTTCGATCTAATATTTTTTTCACCACTAAGCTATTGTTTTAAGTATGTCTGGTTTGCTGTTACTATCTTGAACTCATACTGGAGAGAGTCATTGCTAGCCCTCTACTACCAAACTTCCAACCAATCATATTGTTCCCTATGCCTCAGATCTGTGACCAATCATGCTATCTCAATACCAGCATCTCATCTACTCTGTCCTATTCTTTGTTCTTACTCCTCAAAACATGTAAAAGGGGAGCCCAGACTTTGGTGTAAATGTAGGCAAATCATTAACCCATTTATCGACAGGAAGCATGTCCCTGTTAATAAATGCTTTCCTCCTTGAAGAAACATGTCTTTTTGTTAAATGTTGACCATGACATTGTTTCTGAATGTTACTGCTTCTGACAAAGACACAAAATGAAACTTAAAGATTTAAAATGATCATTCCATTTCTTTAAATGGCTAATGATAAGCAGTAATTAATACAATCCATACTCTCAATTTTCTGTGTTAGTGAAGATAGAAAAGCTAATTTTTTTGAAGGTGGATTATCCAAATTACTGTCATCTGACATCTAAACATTTTATCTCAAGAGCATTCCAAATCAAACCTGTTCAAAATAATTTTTTCTGCTTTAAACACTTTCCCATCCTTTTCTGATCTTACCTTTTATGTTGGGGTCCCCACCATCTTCTCAGTTACCTTGGTTCAAGCCTTGGTGTTACTCTCAACTCCCTCACTCTCATTCACATTATTGTATTGTTTCTATTTGTATCACACCTCTTTATGTCCCATTCTCTCCACTCATATAAAATCATCAATTCTTACCTGGACTACTGCAATATTTCTCCAGCTTGTCTCCCTGTCTCAAGTCTCTTTTGACTCCATTCCATCCTTCCCTTGACTGCCAAAGTGATTTTTTTAAAGCATAGCTCTGATTATGTCATCTCTATGCTCAATGACATCATGAAAACTTAGAAGAGAAAGAATCTAAATGATGAGATGGTGGCTGGCAATGTCATACGCTAGAGAGGTGAAGGCAGATGACAATGGAGAAAAGGTTTTATCATTAAGAGATCATTGCTAAACTTTGGAGGCAACAATTCAGTTGAAGGAAGAGGTTAGAGATGACTACAAAGGGCTGAGATGTAAGAATAGAAGTGGAAGTTAAGACTACAGACAAGTTTTTCAAAGAAAAGGAAGATAAATTAAGGATAAAAGTTGACAGAGGTGTAGGATCTAATGAAATTTTTAAGCATGATAAACTTGGATACATTTGTAAAATATGTTAATAGAATTTGAAAATGAGAAAATGAGATTGATTGAAGATAAGGGTGGATATGATGATCATGGGGGACAAAGATAGAAGAGATCTAGTCCAATCCTGTTATTCCAAGAAGGGAAAACAAAAAAAAATAACTGGCATCCAGAGATATGTAATAACATGTCTCAAATTTTACAGATAGTAAAGTGACAGAGTGAAGATTCTAAACCAGGTTTTTTTTATTCCTATGATGTCAACTAACTAAAGGATTAGGGAAAGTTTCCTGGGAGAGGTGAAAGTTGAATTGAACTTTAAAGTATCAGTAGCACTTTTTTATATGTAAGAGATTATGTGAATATTCCAAGATGAAGTCTTTTCAGACACAGGGAACAATTTGAGCAATACTATGGAGGCTAATGAGTATAAGAATAAGAAAGCACCGAATTTGATTAGAATGTAGTATAAGGAGAGATTCTAAATTCGTCTGTTTGAAGGAACTTTAGGTAAAGGGACTCCCTCTATCTATATAGATCAACAATTACTGTATAAAATAATTATTCATTGCATGTGGTGTCACATTTTCCTCAAATTATTCCACCAAAAAGAGTCTCAACCAATGAACAAATTTGAATAAATGTGTATGCATGATTTTTTTGCATATATGTGAATCTTATTTTGATTTGCAAATGAATATTTGGTTAGATAACTGAAAATCATTCAGAATATTAAAGCCATCTTGTATTGCTATCTTTGGGCACATACTGTGGCACCACAGTTAAGATGGTCCTATATGTGGTATATATATATGACAGCACTTTTAAAAATTTTTTTTATTTATTTAAGGCAATGGAATTAAGAGTGACTTGCCCAGTTATTGCCCAATAATTGCCCAAGCAATTGTTAAGGATCTGAGGCCATATTTGGACTCAGGTCCTCCTGACTACAGGGCTGGTGCTCTATCCATTATGCCATCTAGCCGCCCCCTGTGCAATCTAGCCCTGAGGTCAGCACTTTCAATGCAATTTTCTGGAGTTGCATTCTGAGAGGCTAAATAACTTGTTCAAGGTCTCACAGTCAAAGTACAAAGTACATATATATATAAGTCTCCATGACCTCTAAGGAGGCTCCCTATCCACTATAATTTGAAAGAAAAGTAGCATTCCTTTAGAAATCTCTTTATATTTACATACACACACACTCACACATGCATGTACACAGGTGTGCATGCATACCTTGTATTTACTAATGTGCATATATTGTACTTCTCAAAAGAACGTAAACTCCTCAGGGTCATAGACTGGATAATTTTTGCCTGTATACTTAGGAAAATATGATTATTACTTTGCCCTTCAGAAGAGGGTGGGTCTCATGATTCCCTAAGTCCTTTATTCAGAACAATATACAAAACCCATACCTACTCTAACTCCAAAATTCTGAAGCTGGTCTAAAGCATGAAAGTGAATTAGTTTTTAACATTAGAATTATATTCAGTACCCAATTGAGAAAAATGTTCCTCTATCCTCAGTGCCTTGCATAAAACAATCATTTAAGTGAAGAACTGAATTGAACCAAATCATTGAAAGGAGGAGACAAAGAGTGGATACTATCTGCTAGGCAATGGGGAGTTATTAAATTTTTTTGATTAGAGAAGTCACACATTTAGAAATATGAATAAGCAAAATCAATATGACAGTAGCATGCAAGGAACAAATAGAGATGGGATGACCTTTTAGAAGGTTATTGAAACAGTACAGGAAGATGATAAAGGGTAACTTATATTAGGCTGCTAACAATGGAAATGGAAAGGAGGTGATATGAGATGGTTGTGCAATTAGAATTTACAGGACTTGGTGGCTGGTTGAATATGAAGACTGAGAGAGTGAAGAAGTTAGAGTTCACCAGTTCAATGGCCATCAGCTACATGATCAAGATCAGAGAAGGATGGGAAGCATCATGGAAGACAGGCAGAGTGAGACAGTGGGGGATGCTAATCACTTCAAGAACCAATTCCAGATAGATCATTTGATGGAAAGTAGTGTTACAACTACAACTCCAAATAAAAAGGGAGGAACTGTGGTCTTAGATAATAGAGATCTTTCATGTTCATGACTTTGGAAACCAGGACAGGAGACTGGGAAGTTTCTGCTGTATTCACATTACCAGGGCAGGCAAAACTTAAAAACATATTGTAGAGTTCAACAACATACAGTTGTAAGTTAACTAAATAAGATTAAAAAATTCTTTTTTACATGGTTATTAATATAGAAATTTTGTTTTGTTTAGGATCATTGAAGGTGAAGCTTATGTTTTGCTGAAAAACTTTTCCCTCATCCTTCAAGCTATCAGGTACTCTACACAGAAAAATTCAAGTTTATAAGTTCATTTCTATCTTTGCTGGGGTTGCTTTTGTTATTGGATCCCTTTGCTCTTTGTTCAAACTCCACTCTAGATGGTATTCTCCATTGCAGATAGCCCCAAATTGTCCCTGATTGTTGCTTTGATGGAATGAGTACACCCCATGTTGCTGTTAGGGTGTACAATGTTTTTCTGTGAACCCAAATTTTCTCGACCTCAAGGCTAGCCCTTTAATCAATCTACCAGACTGTATCTGTATCTCTTTAAGTGTATAAATAAACACACACACACATACACACATATATGCTTATAGAAAGATATATACATACAAAAGTACATGTATATAAACAATATATAATATAGGTTTTCATTATATATATATCCATATTATATATATATACACAGTAAAAACAAGATAAGGTATATATAACCATGTATGATGTTTTCATTTTACCCAACCTATAGTGGGTACTTAATAAATATTTAAATGATTTCTAGGAATAGGATTGTTTATTCGATTGTTCCTATGAGAATTAAAGCTAGAAACTGAAGGGAGGGATAGGGATACATATGTCATGGCAAACAAGAGGATACACCTGTTGTCCCATGGCAGAAAAGGGGATATGCATGCTACCATGTTGTTGCTGGTCCTTTTTTTTTGAAATTTATTAGTAATTCCCCATTGTAGGATGGTCTGAGTTGAGCTTGTTAGGATGAAAGGCTCACTAGAGAAGCCCAGAACTAGGGGAGGAGATAGAGGCAGGGAGCTACCATCTCTCATCTCAGTTTCTACATTTACAAAATGAACTGGTTAGACTAGGTAACCTGTAAATATTCTTCCAGAAGATCTATGATCCCTGAGCCTAAGCCTAGGACTTTATAAAGTTGTGCCTTGTGGATGAAGAAGTTGAGACTCATTTGACTTTACACAGTTTCATCAAATGAGTGGTAGACAGGACTTGAGCCCAGATCAAACTCTCCTGGTGCCCTTTCTAACAGGCTACTGTTAGGACTGGTTTTTTCCCACTTTTGTCACAGACTGAGTCATTAAAGACAATCTGAGAAGAGCTAAGTCATAGTATTTTGGAACTATTAATCAGAAATCTTATATCTATATTAGGGAAATAAGTGTGCAATTCTGATTTATATTTCATTTATTGATATTGTCTGATTATTTGAATTTTTTTCTGTTATATGTATTAGCCCAGCAGTACACTTTGTCTCTAGGGAAATCTCTCTCCAGCAGGGAAGGTCCAAGGTTTTTAGCAACTCTGTAGGACAGTGGTACAATTTCTTGTCTTTTTCTCTTAAAGTCCTTGAATCCAGATGCTATTTCTACTTGCAGCTTACTGTCAAATCCCTCTCAATAGACCTTTATATCATTCTTCTCATATTTCCAAAGACAACAATCCTGAGAAATAATTCACAGATGCTGATCATAGTAGGGTTGCTAGTCAGGGTAGGTGTAGGGATGTGTTTAACTTCCATAGTGCCTCCATGCTTAGTGTTGTGTCCTCATAATTGTAGGCACAAGATTACCAGACTACGGCAATTTGCTGGAGCCTGTCCCTAGAAATCAGATGCTATCCGGTATTGCCTAATTTGAACCATTTCTAACATTTATTAAATGCTTACTGTCTGCAGGATATTAAACTAGCTGCTGTAGGGTGTAAGAGAGTATCAGGAAAGTTCGAAAATGTCCTCTTAGAGGACAGGAAATGAAAAGGAAGTTTACTATTCTTGTTAGGGCCAGAGGTGTGAGAGACGGAATCTAACTAGCTAGAGTTTGTGAAACATAGAGGAAAATCATGGAAAGGAAATTGAATTTTTCAGTGGATTCTTATGTTTCAAGAAGGTAGCTCTCCTAATATCATTTAAAAATCTGTAGGTCATTATCGAAATAACTTCTTAGAATTGCTGATATTTTTCATAAAATTTCATCTGCAAATTGGCTTCTGGGAAGAAATAGAAAGATGGGGAAGAGTTTCTTATAACCTAAAACCTTACCTAACAAGACAGCTAAGAAAATAAATTTTCAAGATGTTTGAAAATGCATGATCTTTTCCCCTTTTCTCCTACAGTGTTTCTTTAAGGGAGTTATGTGAAGACGAAGATGACAACGTGGTGTTAGCATTTGAACAACTTAGTAGCAGCTTCAAAGCAAAGTTGGATAAAGTCTAAGAAGATTTTGCATGGAACCCACCATCTGAAGTTTTTTTAAGCCTCATTTCACTTCTATATATCTTCGTGTGCTTTGATGACATACCTTTTTTTAGCTCAAATTTCTGATATGACTGTGTAATATTGTAAAAGCTGCAACCTAATATTCAGATTTTATTACTAGGGCAATTTCTATCTTAGAATCTTTAACTTTTTAACTATTTTTTTTGAGTAAGGGGTAAGGAGATAGGAGAGCCTCTATCTATTATTTCATTATCAAAGGGAACTTCATTGTGAATGAAATTTGCCTCTACTTATAGACTTAAAACTCTGCCCAGACCATTGAGAGGTTACTTGACCACTGCCACACAACTTGTTTGTATTAGAGGAAAGGCTTAAAACCACCCTGACTCCAAGATTGTCTCTCTAACCACTGTACCACACTCACTTTCAATTTACTCACTTCATCAAGGAATGATTCAGAGAACCTCCTGAAAGTTCTGTGAAGAATTAAGATGATTGGGCTTGGAAAAGCTTATCAATAATGAAAAATTTACTCCAAATAATCTAAATTCTCTGGCACCAACTCCATTCTTTTTTTTTTTTTTTTAAGGTTTTTGCAAGGCAAATGGGGTAAAGTGGCTTTCTCAAGGCCCCAAAGCTAGGTAATTATTAATTGCCTGAGGTTGGATTTGAACTCATGTACTCCTGACTCCAGGGCCAGTGTTCTATCCACTGCACCACCTAGGGGTCCCCCCCCAACTCCATTCTATCTATTAATTTGCAAATTGATTGATTGCGATTAAGGGTGCAGTTGAACTTTGGACCTGCTTTAGTATACATACCAACTAGTTATGCAATCTTGACTTCTTTAGCACTCTACTAATATATTTGAGAGCATAATATTTGTTTTCCCTGGGGGGAAAAACAACTAATGGGGGGTCAATATTTAGGAATTTAGGCAAATAATATTTAATGTTTTATATGCCTAGCAGATCTTTTTTTTTTTTTTTTTTTTTTTTTAGGTTTTTTCAAGGCAGTGGGGTTAAGTGGCTTCCACACAGCTAGGTGATTATTAAGTGTATGAGGCCAGATTTGAACTCAGGTACTCCTGACTCCAGGACTGGTGCTCTATGTACTGTGCCACCTAGCTGCCCCCAGATCTTGATTTTACAGGTTTTTATTTTTAGGATAATTATTGTACATAGTCAAAAGCATCCATTCCTTTCCCATTAGTGATGATGGTAATGATGATGACTATGCCATAACACATTAATTTTGTGTTTATAAGGTTTATGTAGCATTTTCCTTAAAACAAAATTCCATTTTAAACCCATACAAAATGATTATAGTTTGAGGATGAGATAATTGAAAGAAACTAATGGCCCAGGATAGAAGACATTCTGCTTATATGAAATGATACTTTCCAGATGATATGACAAATTAAAATGCTGACTTTATTATATAGAATATCTTACTCATATAGGATTACCTCCATTTGAATAACCCATTGGTATCTTAGTTTCATATCTAAAAATCTATCCTCATCATTTCTTCCTCTTTCTTCACCTAGATTTCTTATTTCTATTCTTTCAGGTTTCATATTCTTGTTAGATCTTTGACATCTTTTTTTTTAATCCCACAAATATAAAGATTAAATTAACCTTTGGTAGACTGAGCCAATATGAAAAAATGACAATTCTATCTAAATTAAATTGCTTCTTAAGTGCTGTACCAATCAGACTTTCAAAAAATTATTTTATTGAGCTAGAAAAAAATGCAACTAAATTCATATGGAGGAACAAAAGGTTAAGAACATCAAGGGAATTAATGAGAAACAAAAGCAAAGGAAAGTGGCTTAGGCAAACCAGATCTAAAATTATAATATAAAGCATCAGTCTTCTAAACTATTTGGTACTAAGAAATAGAATAGTGTATTGGTGGAATAGATTAGGTGCAAAAGAAACAATAGTGAAGGACTATAGTAATCTGCTGTTTGATAAACTCAAAGATTCCAACTTCTGGGATACGAACTCACTCTTTGATAAATGCTGCTGGGAAAACTGGGAGTTAGTATGGCAGAAGCTAGGCATAGACCATCTTCTCACACCTTTACCAAGATAAAGTCAAAATGGGTACAGAATTTAGACATAAAGGGTGATTTCATAAATCAATTAGGAGAACAAAGAATGTTTTATCTGTAAGATCTATAAAAAAGAAAGCAGTTTATGACCAAAGAAGAGACAGAGAACATTATAAAAGCCAAAAATGTATAATTTTGATTTCATTAAATTGAAAAGTTTTTCCACAAATAAAATCAATGCAGGCAAAATCAAAAGGAATGTAGTAAATTGGGAAACAATTTATACCAGTAGTGTTTTTTTTCTGACAAAGGACTAATTTTTAAACTCCATAGAGAACTGAGTCAAATTTATAATGGTCAAAGACTATGAAAAGGCAATTCTCATATGAAGGAATTAAAACTATCTTGAATCATATAAAATGCTATAAATCATTATTGACTAGAGAAATGCAAATTAAAATAACTCTGAAATGCAAATTAAAACCATCTCACATCTATCAGATTGATCAATATGAGTAAAAAAATGAAAATGATCAATATTGAAGGAGATGTAGGAAAACTGGGACATTAATATATTGTTGGTGGAGTTGTGAACTGATCCAAATCCAACCTTTCTGGAGAGCAATTTGGAATTATACCCGCAAGGAAATTAAACTACATCTACCCTTTGATCCAGCAATACCATTACTAGGCATGTATCTCAAAAAGATAAAAAAGGGTAAAAAACCACATGTACAAAAATATGTATAGCAGCTCTTTTCATAGTGGCAAAGAATTGGAAATTGAAGAGATGCCCTATCAATTGAGGAATGGTTAAACAAATTGTGGGATATGAATATGATGGAACACTATTGTTCTATAAAAACTATGAAGGATGGGACTTAAGAATAGTATGAGAAGATTTGTAGGAACTGATGCAGAATGATGTGAATAGAATCAGAAGAGTATTATATAGGTGCAACAACATAGGTCAATTATCAACTATAATGGACTTGATCACTTCTGTAGTACAACAATCAAAGACAATTTTAAAGACTTGTGATGGAAAATATCATCCATAGCCACAAAAGGAAATGTGGAGTTAAAATGTAGATCAAAGTTTATCATCTTCAATTTTTAAAAAAAAGTTGTTTTATGAATTTTCTTTTTTTCTCTAGTTTTTTCTCTTCCATTAGGATTTGATTATTCTCTTACAACATGAATAATATGAATCTATGTTTAGCACAGTTGAAGATGTAGAGCCTATATTACTTTGCTTTCTGTTTGGTGGAGGGAAGAGGGGAAAAAAGGGAGAAAAATGTTGAAAACTACCATTGTTATGTTGTTGGAAATACAACTAAATAAACATTAAAAAAGATTAAATTAACCTACAAACATAGTTTTTATTATGGCACTCTCTTGATAAAATTTTTAATGACTTTTCCAAGTCATCCCAGCATTCAAAGCCTAGTAGCTAGAGAGAGCACTGGAGGCAAAGTTAGGTATTCAACATTGGTTTCAGACACTTACCCATGTGTTATTGGACAAGTCAATTAGTGTGTGTATGTGTCTCCTTTGGCTTCCTCATTTATAAAGTGAGAATTGTAAAGTTAGTAATGGCACCTAACTCTCAAGATTGTTGTGCTTTTGGTTTTATTTAAGATCACTTTACTAGGTTACTCTTACCACATACTACTTTCTTATTCATGTTCTGAGTGGATCTGGAGAAAATAATTCCCCTCCTGGATTTCAGGAAGACTCTCCATATCTGCCATCAGCTGCCTTTTCAATCTAGTAATCCTGTAATCCTCTTCACCCTGAAATCTTTTCACCCTGAAACATCCATCTACTTCCCCCTCATTTCCCTCTCCTTTCATTGGAAAGTTCCTCCTGGGACCTCCATTTTGAGAAAGAATCCAGATTGGATTTGCCTCTCCTAGCTCTGCTTCCAACTTTGGTGATTTTGTCATCATGCCCTCAATATGCTGTTCTTCCCCCCCTACTATTTCTACTCCCTCTTATATGTAGTTTGCTCCTATCAAAATATAAATTCCTTGATGGTAGACTGTTTCTCTTGCTTTTTACTCATGACTAAAATATAGTACAGTGTTTGGCGTATAGTAAATGCTTAATAGATCCTTACTGATGTGACTTGAGAAAATCATGTTGATTAGATCATTACAGATTTATGTTACATACTCTCAAGTAGACCCTCACTGTAGCATGGTAATTCCATTCTAATCCATAATCAATTCACTCACCCACTCTCCATTAATATCTATTCTTTCCTCCTCCAGACTCTGATCAGCTCTCCTACACTCTCACCCTGTCAACCAAGACCTTCATCAAATACTTTTAATTTCTTTTTTCTCTTTTCATCTCACCTCTTCTTCCAATTTCTTCTATCATTCTTTCATCCTATATCAGCAGAAGACCATTGAAAATCCCTCTAATTTCATCCCATTCCATTCCATTCCATACTATCCTTTTTTCCCCCAACAGATTTTCCTTTTCTATCATCCAAACTCCTTATAATATTCATTCTTTACTTTTTTACTAACTCCTTTCTTGCTGCCTACAAACAAACCCATCACTACTTTATGCCTGACAATTATCTTGCAATCTTTTCTTTCCTTCTTAGCTAAACTACTTGAGAAATATGACTAGTTATTTCCCCCACTTCTTCTTTTCTCGAAATCTAACTTAACTTCTCCCCTTGAAATCTAATTTAAGAATCTTCTCATTCAACTAAAAGCAATCTCCCCATAGTTACTAATCATATCCTAATTGTCTCATTTTTTCTTTTATATGTTATACATTATGTCTCTTTCCTACAATTTTGATCACTTTTTTATTCCTTTTTCTTAGATTTGGATCTAATCTCATTTTTTAGCTATCTATTTGATTACAAAAAACATAGGGTCTATTCTTTCCCAGCAGAAAGAAATTGTACCCAAAATTAAAAAAATGAAGAAATAAGTTGGAAAATTTTTTGAGTTAAATAATTATAAAGTTGATTGTTTGAAACTAAATATAATATTTAAATTTGTTCCTATTTCATCTTTTCTTTTCAAATATTCTAAAGCTTTTATCTGTCAACTTCTTTTTGGATTTGTATGATTTTTCTGTGTGTGTGTGTGTGTGTGTGTGTGTGTGTGTGTGTGTGTTATTTATTCTTCCTAACTTTATACTACTTGAAAATATGATTAATGTGTCATTGATATCTTTAAGAAAATGGTAAATATTAGCAGAAAATCAAGTAGAGATTCCCTAGGGAACTTCAGTGGATACCTCTTTCTAAGGTATGATTAATTAATTGATCATTAATGCATTTAATTATTATTATTTTGCTGTTTATATCTCTTGATAGCTTCCATAAAAATGTCACAATACATTTTATCAAACACTTGGCTAAAATCTCAGTAATTTATAGCTACAGTAATCTTCTGACCTCCCAGATTAATAACTTTGTCAAATACAGAAAATAAAGTTATTATCCCTCAATTACTGTCTTTGATGAAGTCTTGTTAGCTATTTGTGATCATCTATTCCCACATCCTCCAATATGGCCCCCAAGTCTCCAGACTCAAAGGAATATATCTAAGTGAGAAGAACAAGACATCTATTCATGATATTGAATGAATCTGGGAATCACCAACTACCTAGTAAGATGGAGGACCACAAAATCTTACAATATATACTCTCCATGACTCTGCCTTCCAGTTTCCAACATGCTACCATTTGACCTACTTAAGTATCTCCAAAACTCTTGGGCCTCATCCACTGTCTTACCACTTTACCTTTACTGCTCTTGTCTTAGTATAGTGCCTGCAGCTGAACTTCCAGAGATGGTCATTTTCTCTAAAGGAATACCATATATGATATATACTCAATATATATTTTTTATCTTTCCATTTTATCCATCCACTACCACATCATTTGCTAGATGTTAACTAAACTTTTCTATAATGACCCCATAACACAATTTTTATACAATTGAAGTCTGTGGAGTCCCAGTTCTGGACTCCTTCAATCTTCCCCAGGCAAGCATTGGAAGGGCAGGAGATTCTCCCTCAAGATCTCCAAGTGCTCCATTTATTCACCAAAATACTAGTACCAAATACCTTTCCAGTCTCTAATCCACTCCCACTCCCGTGGCACTTAGCAAGATAAGACTCTGGTGTTCAAGGACACCAGGCGAAGAAAATTCACTATACCCCCATACACAATGGTTCCTAACAGAAGTCAAATTCATTTGCCTATAATTTACAGATTCTGTTTTATTTCTTTTTTATGAAAATCAGGATAATTACCCTTTCCCAGAACTGTAGCGTATGTCCTATTTTCCAAAATATTTCAAACATCAATAACCATGTTTAAAAATCACAACAAAGATATCATGCTCAAATGTAGAGGATCTCAGATTCCCATTATTCCTTGAAACACTCCACTAGGTTTTAGAAATGCTTTATTCTGGTAATTAATAATATTTAAAAATTATATATAGACTCCCTCACTCTACCCAGAAATTCATACAGGGATTTTCGGTGTCCTATAGACATATAAAAACTAGGTAAATATTCTTAAATACAAGTTCAAGACTCCCAAGGCAAGAACACTTGACTTAGGACAATGTAGGTATTCATTTGTCAAGGACAAATTTATCCTTTCATTTAGCAAATGATAGACCCCTAAAGTCAAATGTTAGTTGTGTTAGTTATGGCAATCACTCTTTGTTTGGTATTTTATGTCTTAACTGTTGTCATGAACTCTGAGTTCATCAGTTATTTTGTATGATGGACCCAAATTCTATTTTTGATTTTAAAGGAAGAGAGAAATATCAAATTTGGAGGAAAAAATAACTTTCGAATGACTGGACTACCCAGTGAAGTTACTGTGCTACATTTTCTACGTAACTAAGAGTATCTTTGATTCAGGCCTTTCATTTGCTCACCAATAGTTCACCTTTTGGGATATCCCTTTCATTTCCATCCTTGTCTTCAAAGAGGTATCTCTTTTTTTTTTCAATGAGGTATCTCAAGAGTTCTTTTCAGATTGCCATGATATAAATCCAGTGACCTCTCTTTTACTGTCTTAGTATAATTATAATTGATAAACTTTTCCCTCTTAATCACCAGGATTATATCATATTAACTTGCCGGGCCTTCTCCTACCTCATTGACCTCTTCTCTAACTCCTTTGTTTTCAGTCATCAAGCATTTATTAAGTTACAACTGTGCTAAGCACTAGAGATAAAAAGCAATAAAAAATAAAGAAAAGACACACCTTGCCTGCAAGGAATTAATATGAAACAACATGCAAACAATTGTGTACAAACTATATATATAAAATAAGGTATAGATAATAAACTGAGGGAAAGAATTATCATTAAATAGAATCAGGAAAGGCATTTGTTTAGGGTCTATTCTATGTTGGCTCTAACAAAGAATTTTAATTGGAGTTTGAAGGAATACTGGGGAACCAGGAGATAGAGGTGAGGAAGAATGACAGCCAGTGAAAATTCCCAGTCAGGAAATGGATTGTCTTCCTCAAAGAATAGTAAGTAGACTTGGGTCACTGGATAATAAATTCTGTAGGGGGAAAGTCAAGTGTAAGAAGATGGGAAAGATATATGAGGACAAGATAATGTAAGCCTTTAAATGGAAGAACATTTGCTATTTGGAGTCAATGAAGTTGCAGGATGCAATATATAAATTTATTATATAATATATGTGTATAGATGCATATTTAACATACACGTGTGTGTGTGTGTGTGTGTGTGTGTGTGTGTGTGTGTGTGTGTGTATACGTAACACATATATCCTACATGGGCAATTAGAAGGCACAGTGGATAGAGCACTGGCCTTGGAGTTAGGGAGATGGGAGTTCAAATCTAGCCTCAGACACTTTATACTCACTAGCTGTGTGACATTGGACAAGTCACTTAATCCTGATTGCCCCACATACAGGGCTGTCTTCAGCCACCCTGATTCATATCTGGCCACTGGATCCAGATGGCTCTGGGGGAGCAAGCGAGGCTGGTGACTTAGCACAGCCCTTACCCACCACTCAAATCTAATTCATGTGCTTGTCATGGCATCACCTCCCTGATATCATAGTCTTACTTGAGAACAAGCCACAAAAATCATCAAATATCCATATATTAAGAGATTAAGAAAATTTGAGGCACAAAGGTCTAAGCACATTAAATTTATTAGTAAACCATCAATTTACCTATAAATAGGATCTCAGCTTCTCCATCAAAGCTAAATAAGAGGTATTGCTCTGTTTCAAAATTTTAGATTCCAGAAAGTAGGAAGATAGAATTATAGATGGAAGAAAAATATGATTGGGTGGAAATTGGGAGAGAAAGATAGCAACAAATGCATACTCTTCTGTGAAATGTTCATTGTTTGAACCCGGCTGCATCTTCAAGAATAAAGAGCAAAAGAGACTTCTTTGCATAACAAATCAGACATCCTTTACACAAGAACAGAATAGTGATTAATAAGAGAATTGGATTTCCAAACTTAACTTATTAAAGGCAGTTGAATTTCTGAACTAAATCCAGAGGCAAAAACCATGACAGGCAGTTACAGGATAAAACTGATTATGTGTAAATAGAAGTAATTTAGAAGAACACAGAATCAATTTTTTTCAATTTCTCCACTTTGATCAATGAGAGACCCATATGTCCCATAGATCACTTATCTATAGGATAATTCTATAAGGTTTGTAAACATAGTTAAAATAACAGTATACACTGTTATGCATACACAATATGTTATGTGTACACAGTATACACTGATAATGAGTTTTTCTGGTACAGTTTTAGAATAGGCTTTAATATAGCAATTGATGCAAAATTTAAAAAGGATTGTAAGGGAGAGGGTAATAAGCATCCATTTATCAAGGGTAGCTAATAGAGCATTTTCCTGGAACCAAGTGAACCATGAAGAAGGATTCCACTATGGGTCACTTGGATTGGATAATTGTGAATTTTGTAAAGGCTGGTTTCATTTTTTCCTGATAGATTCACAGAAGAATAACAGGATTGACTAAATATAGCACAAATTATAGTAACATTATTTAAGACCATGGACTAATTTTAGAGGGGAACTTTATATGACAAGAAGGTAATAAAGAAAATTGAGCAAATAGTTATCATGAAACAAAAATCCAAGGTAATTATCATCAATATTAATTAACATAAAGTATTCTTGTATTGTAATAACCCATTTCTGATATCCATTTAATCAGCAGATTTCATCTTAGATCCAAGATATTCCACATGGTTATTTGGTTTCTGGAACCTTTTCTTGGACATTTCTGGAATAGGTTGTCTCCACAGGACAATTCTGAAGGGAATTCTCTCTAGTGGATCTGCTTTGCTAATTACTATCATTTGCATAAATTCCTAGATAATTTCACTAAAATCTGTCAATAACAAAACAGTATAATTTAGTATAATCTACTATATTTGATTTTGTAATAACCAGTTTATATCATGATAATCTGCTCAAGTCTTATGATTCTGATCTTATTAACAACAGCACTATAAGAACATCAAATTAGCAACTCACAATTCACCTGAAAATTCAGAGAAATTCAGTCTTTGCATTCCACTTGCTATTTCTTCTTTTTTTAATTAATTTAAACTTTGTACCTAATGTAGATAACAGACTGAAGGAAGAATATTAACAACAAATTCATGAGGGACTTGTAAAATGAATCTTTCTGGGGTGGCTAGGTAGCACAGTGGATAAAGCACCAGCCCTGGAGTCAGGAGTACCTGGGTTCAAATCTGGTCTCAGACACTTAATAATTACCTAGCTGTTTGGCCTTGGGCAAGCCACTTAACCCCATTGCCTTGCAAAAACCTAAAAAAATGAATCCTTCTGTCTTAAAATTACCAGATAAATACTTCAAATAGGAAAATAATTTCATTTCCCTCACAATTGTCAATGCAATTTTGCATATGCAATCCTTAATTCAATTTTAAAACTTATTATCTCCATCCTTTGAAATCAGTCACTTCTTTTTCATCAGCAATTCTTCTTATCTCATGCTGAACCATCTTTGTGGACACAGGAATTCCAATGGCCCTTTGCTCTTCAATCCATCTCTTCAATTCCCTCTCTAACTCAGGCCATTTGGCTGCCTGGCCTCTCATAGCCTTCTTCTGTCAGGGTGTTTTCAGGAGGGATTATCTTTCAGCCAGTCTGGATTGTTTTCTCAGTTGGAGGAGGACCAAGTTGACATTCAGCAGCACAATTTTTATTCACTTTTGCAAACTGGATCACTTTGAACTTGAATTCAGCATTGGATGAAAATCTTTACTGAGCCATTTCTGGGAAGAATGTGGTAAAACATCACCTAATATACTACTAACAAATGCAAAATGATGAGCACAAAGACAGCAAGCACAAAAAATGAAGAATTGCAAGTAAAAAATCTACAACTGCTGTATAAGAAGCTCCCAGTTTTTAGACTCCATTTTTTTTTGAAAAAAATGGGTACAGCCTATACATGTATAAATTTTAGTTCTTAGGGAAAGCAATCTGATCCTGTTGTTTTCTGTTTACTGCTCCATTTAATTAAAAAAAATAAAGTTGAAAAAAAGTAAGTTTTCCAATTATGTTTAATTCCCCCCCCCCATGGTGATATCACTAATAATGTCTGAAAGAAGACATTTCTACGTGAATATATAGAAGACAAACCCAAGAATTCCTTTACTTACTTATACAGGACATGAAATTGACAGAGAATTAGTTAAAAGTAGTTGGATCTTTCTGAATTGCAGGCTATTATATTAACTCAGAGGGACCTCAGGTATTGCAAAATAAGCTCCATGATATAAAAAACACAATTTTAGTGGGGGGGTGGCTAGGTGGAGCAGTGGATAGAGCACTGGCCTTGGAGTCAGGAGTACCTGAGTTCAAATCTTACCTCAGAAACTTAATAATTACCTAGCTGTGTGACCTTGGGCAAGCCACTTAACCCCATTTGCCTTGCAAAAAAAAAGAGGATTCCCTGGGCACCCTGGAATGTGGAGACTACCTTCTGCACCTGAAAAAACACAATTTTGTTTTCCATGGTTAGAGAGAGATTTGCTATGAAAGGAAGAATCAGGGACATGATTGCAATGGCATCAATATTGTTCTTCAGACATAAAGGTATAAGGGCACAGAAAGATAACATAGATATACCAGAAAAAAAGCACCTTTAGTTCTGATAAGAATCATATTTACTACTTGGGACAACTAATCATTAAACAAAAATCACACATTATAAACAGTATAAGTAAGATAGAAAAAAAATCTCATTCAGAAAGAAAATAACTCAATAGGGAAAATGAGTCAGGAGACTCCTTTACCAAGGTCATCCCCTCAAACTTTCCAGGCACAGACATCTTTCTTTAATAGTGCTCAAACTGAACTCCCTTTGATCAGTTTGAAGCATTTTTTCCAAATGATAGCTTACTAATTTTAATGATTATTAAGATAATTTCACCTGAAGTCAAAATGCAGAACAATAACAATTATAATCCTATGATAGATATTACCTTAAATAGCAAGTCCCACTAATCATAGTTCAGGGCTAGACGCAGGGTTATTTTTCATGTTGTTTGCAACATGACAATAGAAAGTTTTTCACACCTTTTTAAAAAGTTTTTTTCCCTTCATTTTCTTCTTTTTCTGAAATTTAAACTTCTTGATATAAAATCAATCATTAGAAATCAAGAAAGTAATTTTATTCTGGAATTCCTTATATATAATGAATATATGATAGTTTGTTTAAACATATAGAACAAGCATTAATTAACTGTTGTAAATATCCAGACTAGCAGATATAGTTTCATTAATTTCATAAGTAAAAACCAAATAATATTAGGTGAAATTTGTTCTTTACTATAGACAAGGTGGTACATTTTACCTCCCATGTTTTATTTTACAAGAAATGGAAGGGGGCATCCAAGTTTCTCAATAAACCAAATCACTGTTTAGAAAATTCTTAACTAATATTAGGAAGTTCTTTCATGGGGATGATAAAACTTTTTGACCATGCCCAGACCAATCATTCCAAGAAACACGACAAGTTTATAGATAAGAAGATTTTTGCAAGATTTTATTCTTTTCCACTCAAAATACATAATTATTATCCTTCCTTGATTTATTCAATCAAATAACTGATAGGTTTTTAACATTATGACAATAGCCTATTAATAACTTAATTTTACAGCATCTAAGTTGACAGTTAAATTTTCTAATGATATAATTAAATCATCCTCTTAATGCCATGTCTTATACATTTTCCCAAAATTCATAATAGAAGAAAATTTTAAAAAAATTATAAAACATAAAAATATGTAATCTCATACACTTAAAATATGAAACATAAGTTATTGCCAGTGAGATGACATCAATTCAGCTGAATCCATTTCCAAATTTCCTTAAATAGAAAATCACTCATCTTATTACTTTTGGTACCTTATACTGATCACATCTAAAACCCAGTAAAAAGTTATCCATCATGGAACAATTGCATCCAATTAAAGAAATAACAATAATCAACATTTATATAGTGCTTACTATAGTCCAGGTCTTCTGTTAAAGTATATACAATCATATGATTCTTGAAACAACTTTGGGAGGTGGATGCACTATTTATTCCCTTTATTAATTGGTAAATTGAAGTAAACAGAAATAAAGGTATTTCCTTTAAAAAATCACACAGCCAGCAAATTTACAGACACTTTCTTTTTTAACTCATATCTTGATTGATCTATGTTCTTTCAGCATTTTGAATTAATGCCAAACTGCATTATAATTTAGTTTCAGGGAAAATCTTTACCACATCAAACCTCTATTAACAATCACAGAACTACATCTCAAATTTCCCAATGGTCAGATACTCCCAGCACTTTAAAGTTTAGGTCCACTACTCTTAGTTAGTCAACTGTCAAAGATTTAAAGTGGCAATCTTATAAGTCATATCCTCTTCCTCAGAGTCCATGAGGATTTTATATTTCTCACATAACAATTTGTAATTCTCTTCAATCCAACCTCCCCTCTCCTTCATTAAGAAGGCCAGAAATTTGATAAAGGTTATGCATGAGCAGGCATGTGAAATATATTTTCATATTAGTCTTTCTGTAAAAAAGCAAACAGAAAAATAAAGGAAAAATTAAGAAAATAAAAAATATATTTCTTTCTTTCTTCAGCTTTTATTGGTTCTTTCTGTGGAGGTGGATAGCCTTTTATATTGTAGGTCCTTCATAATTGTCTTGGGTCTTTCAATATATTGCTAGTTATAGCTAAGTCATTTACAATTAATTATTGTTATTGCTATTAATGTTTAAACTGTTGTGTCAATTTGATGAAGGCAAAAAATGTTCAAAAAACTGATGAGCTTAATTATCTTTCTTTGTGCCTCTTTCCCAATTAAAGTATCTGGTCATAATGTGCTATTTCTATGAAGATTTCTGCCTCACTTTCGATTTCCTACTGGGGGAAAAGAGTTCCAATAGGGAATGTAACCCCTTACTTTAAAGGAAATAAGTCTAATTTTATATCCATCATATTTCTGAAGTCTTTGTCTCAAGAATTCTTCATTGGAATGAACCCAGATAACTATTTGGATCCCTAATTGGGAAGAACATTGACTGACTCTAGAAGGCCTGGATTTGTGGGTAAACTTGTGTCAATCCCATCACAACCTAATATATAGGCTTGGGGACATTTTTTTTTTTGCACAGATACTCTTCAGACAGGGATACCTGTCTGGGAACTTCTGTTGGGCATTGACAGTAATCAACTTCTCTTCCTCCCTAAGATGCTGGTGCATGTGAGATTCTACAGTAGTATATCTCTACCAGTAATTAAACCTATAACATTGTGGGTTTCCCTGAATACTTAGACATTCCATTTTTTGTTTATCTAGATACTTCTTGACTATCTGCAGTCTGAACTTCTTGGTGACTTCTTTCTTTATGCCCTCCCATCTCCCAGAACAGAGAAATCTTTATCAGGATAATTGCAGTTTCTTGGGAAATTCTCACCCTTATTCACCAACTCCCTTAACTACCCAACTCTTGGGCCTGCCCTAGTACAGCAGGTTCCACCATCTCCTGGCCACTCTTGTCTCTTGGTCCTTCTCAAAGAATGGAATACTTTTCTTCCTTTTTCCTCAATCTCCTTAAAATCTAAGTAACTCTATCCTGTTAAAATCCATCCCCTGAGGGTAATGTTGGCTCTTCAAAGGAGAACAGCCAAAGTCCATGTTCCTTTTTCAATAATTGATCTTTTATAGATCAAAGGATAACTTGACCATTACTCAAAAGAGGTTATTAAATTTACTGATGGGTTTAAGAAGGTATCTATGCAACTTGATACCTCCTGGGCTAATAGAAACATTCTGATTTTTACTTGCTGCATAAATGAGGAGAAATTGAGAATCTGGAAATTGGTCCAAAGGTTTGAGGATAGTCTAGTTGAACTAGGGATTAGATAACCCTCTAGGGCAGTTGCTGTTCCAAAAGCTGAGTCCCTGATGATTGCCAGAATGATAATGATATGGAGAAAAGGGGCTGTATGGTTACTTGCCTGATAGAAGGGGAATTAAGAAGCAAGTGAACTATGAGAAGCCCAGGGAAATTACCTAGGACCTTGAGGAAAGCCCTCCACTTTTTCAAACAACCTAGTAGAGTCCATTAAGAATATACTTGATCCTTCCTCTCCTGAGGGAGTTATTATTCTTGGTATTCATTTTATCAGCCAGTACATTGCAGATATTAGACAAAAACCACAGAAACACCACAACCCAGCTTATAGAGATAGCTTTCAGGGTGTTCAACACATACCAAGTCTTTTGTAGAAGAACAGGATCATAGTTTTTGACTGCCACCATAATCATTGTCTCTCCTAATGCTTCCAGTAAATCTCATGATGTGATTACCTGTTTCTGCTGCAATGATGGGTCAGTGGTCCCATGAGTTGCCTTCCTAGAACCTTTGAAGAGGAGACCTCCAGAGTCATGCCTAGCCTATAAGCAGCAAGGACACTGGAAGTACCCCCAAGGCAAACAGGGTGATCAAGCTAACTTTTTTTTTTTAGATTTTTCAAGGCAATGGAGTTAAGTGGCTTGCCCACGGCCACATGGCTAGGTAATTATCAAGTGTCTGAGGTCAGATTTGAACTCAGGTAGTCCTGACTCTAAGGCTGGTGCTCTATCCACTGTGCCACCTAGCCACCCCAGTATTACTCATTTTCCTCTTTTTATCCTCATATCCTCAAGGTTATGAAGAACCAAAAAGTTACCTGAATTTGTATTTGTTGGTTTAATTGCTTTTTTGGCTAGGCAATGGGGTTAAATGACTTGCCCAAGGTCACAAGGCTAGGTAATTATTAAGTGTCTGTTGGATTTGAACTTAGGTCTTCGTGACTCCAGGGCCAGTGCTCTATCCACTGAACCACCTAGCTGCCCCCCCCATTTGTATTTGTTAGTGATTTTAAAGCGTTTTAATAAGATTATTTAAAGTTTTTGTAGTTTTCAGATGAAGAAATCAAAACTATCTATATGAAAAAGTGCTCTAAATCTCTATTAATTAGAGAAATGCCAATTAAAACTACCTCACACTTATAAGATTAGCTAAAATGACAGATAAGGATAATGACAATGTTGAAGGGGATGTGGAAAAACTGTGGAAAATATTAATACACTGTTGGAGTTGTGAACTGAGCAGTTTGGAACTATGCTCAAAGGGTTATCAAATTGTATATACCCTTTAATCCATTAATAGCAAAAGTAGACATACATACCAAAGAGGTAAAAAAGGGGAAAAAAGATTTGTTCAACTTCTAGGATGCAAGATGGCAAAGTAAGCAGTAAATCTTTGTAACTTTCCCATATTCAACTCCAAACAATCATAAAATAGCATCCCCAAATAAATCCTGGAGCAGTAGAACCAGCAAAAAGTTGGGATAAAAAAATCTTTTAGCCCAAGAAACTTGGAAGAAACTCAAGGAAGATCTGTCTCTCTGGTAAAAGGGGAGCAGGGGAGCATAGACTGGAACAGGAAGCAAAACAAGCAAGTCAACAGGAAATCCCATTTTAGCAAACTAATGGGAGATCCTGAACCCCTGTATGATGGAACAGGCAAACTCCAATAGAAAGACCACCACAGGCTGTGTAGCATTATCAGGGGAACTGGCTGTAAGATGGATTCACAACTGAATTCTGCAAAAACGTTTAAAGAACAACTATTTTGAATCCTATTAAAACTATTTGAAAAAATAGGCAAAGAGGAATTCTACCAATATGGTGCTTAAACTGCTTAAATCAGGAAGGGTCAAAACAAAGACAACTATGGACCATTTTCCTTAATGAATATTGATGTAAACATTTTAAATAAAATATTAGTTAAAGATAATAGCAAGTTATCACTAGGATAATATATTACAAACAGGTAGGATTTATACTAGTAATGCAGGGATGGTTCAATACTAGGAAATTATCAGCATAAGTGATCATATGGAAGTCATATGATTATGTTAATAGAAGCTGAAAAAGCTTTTGAACAAAATATAGCCCACTTTCCTACTAAAAGTGCTAGAGAGCAAGGGAATAAATGTAATTTTCCTTAAAATGATAAGTAGCATCAATCTAAAACCATCAGCAAACATTATATGTAATGAGGATAAGCTAAAAAGCATTCCCACCAGATCAGAAGTAAAATAAGAATGCTCATATTCACCACTATTATTCAATATCACTAGAAATGTTAGCTATAGCTATAGAACAAAAAAAAGAGAAGAGATTAGAATAGGCATTGAGGAAACAAAATTATCATTCTTCAAAGATGATATAATAGTATACTTAGAGAACTCTAGATAATCAACTAAAAAACTACTTGAACTATTTAGCAAAGTTGCAGGATATAAAATTAACTCACATAAAGCCCTCAGCATTTCTATATATTTTCAACAAAACCAAGCAGTAAGAGATAGAAAAAGAAATTCTATTCAAAATAATAACTGAAAAGATAAAATATTTGAGAGTACTGTCAAGATAAATGCAGGAACTAAATGAATAAAATTATAAAACACTTTTCACAAAAACAAAGTTGATCTGAACAACTGGAAAAAATCAACATCTCATGGTAGGTTGAGCTAATATAATAAAAATGACAATTCAACCAAAATTAATCTACTTATTCAGTGTTATGCCAATGAAACTACCAAAAATTATTTTAAAGGGGCAGCTAGGTGGCACAGTGGATAGAGCACTGGTCCTAGAGTCAGGAGTACCTGAGTTCAAATCCGGCCTCAGACACAAAAATTATGTAGCTGTGTGACCTTGGGCAAGTCACTTAACTCCATTTGCCTTGAAAAATGCTAAAAAAATTAATTTTAAAGAACTAGAAAATTTATTTGGAAGAACAAAAGCTCAAGAATATCAAGGCAATTAATGAAAAAATGCAAAAGTAGGTGGTCTTGATATACAGATCTTAAACTATATTATAAGGTGACAATTATCAAATCTATCTAGTTCTGTCTAAGAAAAAGAGTGGTGGATCAGTCAAATAGTTTAGATTCACAAGACACTGAAGCAAATAATCATACTAATCTTCTGTCTGATAAACCTAAAGGCTTCCAGGATAAGAGCTCACCTTTTGAAAAAAAAAAAACTGCTGCGAAAAATAGGAAAGAATATGACAGAAACCAGGCATAGAACAATATTTTACATCCACATCTCAAGTTAATGACAAAATGAGCATATGATTTAGACATAAAAAGTGATGCAATTAAGGCAATTAGGAGATCAAGGAATCATTTGCTTTTCATATCTATGGAGAAAAGGAGAATTGTTGACCAAACCAGAGATTGAAATTGCAAATGCAAAATGGATAATTTTGGTTACATGAAATTGAAAACCTTTTGCACCAATGCAATGAAGAGTAGAAGGAAAATATGAAATTGAGAAGAAACTCTTTCAGTCAATGTTTCTAATGGTCTTATTTCAAAAATACACAGAGGAATGAGTCAAAATTTTTAGAATAGAAACCATTCTTTAACTGATAAATGATCAAACTAAATAAATAGGTAGTCTTTGGATAAAGAATCAAAGCTATTTATGGTCAATTGAAAAAGTGCTCTAAATAACTACTAATCATAGAAATGCAAATTAAAACAATCTAAGGTACTATCTCACACATATCAAATTAGCTAATATAACAGAAAAGGGAAATGATCAATGTTGGAGGGCATGTGGAAAACTGGGGCACTACTGCATTATTAGTGGAGATGTAAAGTAATCCAACCACTCTAGAAACTATGCCCAAGGCTATAAAACTGTGCATACTCTTAAATCCATCAATACCACTATTAAATCTGTATGCCAAAAAGATCATAAAAAAAGAAGAAAAGATCCACATAGATAAAAATAGTCATGGCGGCAAAGAAATGGAAATTGAGGAGATGTCCATCAATCGAGGAATGACTGAACAAGTTGTGGTATATAAATGTAATGGAATATTATTGTTCGTTAATAAATGATGAGCAAGAAGATTTCAGAAAAACCTGGATTTACATGAAGTGATGCTGAATGTTAAAAATTATCTTTACATGTAATTAGAAAAATCAATAATTATAAAAAGAAGAAGGGACAGGAGGGAGAAAAAAGTTGAAATTCAAAATTATGTTAAATGAATACCAAAAATTTCCTTGATATATAATTGGGGAAAACATAAAATAATGTTAAAATAATTTTTTTGAGTTTTACAATTTTCACTGCAATCTTGCTTTCCTCCTCCACCCCCGGCAGAAGGCAGTTTGTTAGTCTTTATGTCATTACCATAGTATGCACTGATCTAAGTTGAATGTGATGAGAGAGAAATCATATCCTTAAGGAAGAAACATATAGTATAAAATATAGCAGAATTACATAATAAGACAATTGAAAGAAAAATTAAATTAAAGGTACATAGAAAGTCTTTGGTCTTTGTTCAAACTCCACAATTCTTTCTCAGGATACAGATGACATTCTTCATTGCAGATATCCCCCAAATTGTGCTTGCTTGTTGCCCTGTGGGTATGAGCAAGTCCATTAAGGTTGAACATCACTACCATGTTGCTGTTAGGGTGTACAATGTTCTGATTCTGCTCATCGAACTCAGAATCAGTTCATACAAATCCTCCCAGGATTCCCTAAATTCCCATTCTTCCTGGTTTCTAATAGAACAAAAGTGTTCCATTACATACATATACAATGAAGCCATTCCCCAATTGATGGACATTCCCTCAATATTAGCTTCAGCAATAAGAGAAGAAATTGAAGGAATTAGAATAGGGAAGGAAGAGACAAACCTCTCACTCTTTGCAGATGACATGATGGTATACCTAGAGAATCCCAAAAAATCATCCAAAAACTACTAGAAATAATTAGCAACTTTAGCAAAGTCACAGGATATAAACTCTCATAAATCCTCAACATTTCTATGTATGACTATCAAGATACAGCAGAAAGAACTAGAGAGAAATTCCACTTAAAGTAACTTCAGACAATTATAAAATACCTGGGAGTCTATCTGTCAAGGCAGAGTCAGAAACTTTTTGAAAACAATTACAAAACACTTCTCACACAAATAAAATCAGACTTAAATAACTGGACAAATATCAACTACACATGGATAGGCCAAGTAAATATAATAAAAATGAAAATTCTATCAAAATTAAACTACCTGTTTAATGCCTTACCAATCAAAATTCCAAAAAAATTACTTTAATGAGTTAGAAAAATTGTAAGGAAATTCAATCTCCATAGATTTAATGAAAAAAGTACAAAAGAATGTGGCTTAGCCCTACCAGTTCTAAAATTATATTATAAAGCATCAATCATCAAAACTGTCTGGTACTGGCTAAGAAATAGAGCAGTGGATCAGTGGAAAAGACTAGGTGCAATAGCAGGAAATAATGATAGTAATCTGCTGTTTGATAAAACCAAAGAGTTCAGCTATTGGGATAAAAACTCTCCCTTCAATAAAAACTGTTGGTAAAATTGGAAGTTAGTACAGCAGAAACTTGGATTAGACTAACACCTCACACCCTATACTACGATAATATCAAAATGGATACAGGATTTAGACATAAAAACAATATTAGAAGCAAACTAGAAGATCAAGGAACCTGTTAGATCTATGGAAAGGGAAACAATTTATGACCAAGGAAGAGATGAAGAACATCATTAAAAATAAACTAGACAACTTTGATTACATTAAATTAAAAAGCTTTTGCATGGACAAAACTACTGTAACCAAAATCAAAAGAAATATAGTAAATTGGGTAACAATTTTTATGACTAGTGTTTCTGAAAAAGGACTCATCTCTAAAATATACAGAGAACTGAGTCAATTTTTTTTAAAAGATGAGCCATTCCCCAATTGACAAATGGTCAGAGGATATGTGGAGGAAATTTACAGATGAGGAGATCAAAGCAATCCATAGTCACATGAAAAATTGCTCTATATCACTAATAATTAGAGAAATGCAAATTAAAACTTCTCTGAGGTACCACCTCACACCTATTAAAATAAATTAAAAAATACAAATGGTCAAATGGAAAAGAATCTATATAAGTGAATTGAGGAATTCAATAAATAAGGATTCTGGTAAAATGGCAGAGTGGGTCAGAAAATTACAGATTTTTCTCCATTAACAAGTTTAAAAAAACACCTCAGGCTGAAGGTAGAGAGGCACAAACAAACAAAAATTGCAGCAGAATGGCATTCTGGCTGGAATAACCAGAGATCTAGTATTTCTTCTGAGATTACCAGAGAAGATTCAAACAAATATTCCCAGAGAGGTTCTGTTGGCTGAATGAAGTGCAAACACCTCCAGACTAGCTCTCTGTATCAGCAAGAGGGAAGCCAGAAAAGGTAGTTTCTGCCTGAATCAAAGGAATTTTCACCTCTCAGACAGCACAGGGAAGAGAGAGAACCTCTGCTGATAAGGTACAACAGAATCAGCTGTCTAGGTGAGATGTGCTCCTGGGCAGTAGGGAACAGCATACACCTGAGTGCATCTGCAGAGGTGTGGAAAGCTGCTGGCCATTGACACTTAAGGAAGAACTGAGTTCTTGTTCTTGGTTCCAGGCCAGAGTGTGTAGTACTGAATGTTCTAGCTCCTGGAAGGTTCTCAGGGAATAGGATCATTTCCACCACTGTATGCTGAGGAGCCCTAGCTGTGGGTGAAAGTGCAGAAGTGGTACCCAGGACAAAACTCCTAAAGCCAGAGAAACCAACCCCTGACACACCACAGGACTAGAGCTGAATGCAAGAAAAAAACTGCTAAAATTTTTAAAAAGTGAGTAGATAGAAGAGAAAAAAATCCAACTATAGACCGTTACTATGGGAAAAAGAAGACTGGGATTCATTTTCAGAGGAAGATGCTGAAGCAAAAAAAAAAGCTTTTCTTCTACCCTAAAGAGTACCATCAAATGGCTTCCTGCTAAAAATGAATTAATAAAGGAACACAGAAAAAAGAATTTTAAAATCAAATAAAAGAGAGATTAAAGAAAAATTAAGAAAATGAATACAATTCAAGAAAAAAAAACAAGAAAATTATGAGAACAAAAACCAACTGGAAAAGGAGATCCAGAATCTTAAAGAAGAAAATGACTCTTTCAAAATTTGAATGTTATCAAGGGGATGTTACCTGACTGGGAAGCAGCAGAGGAGATTAAGTAAAGGGTGTGGCAAGGACAGGAGGGTAGATCAAGGAAGGAGGTAGGTAGAAGCAAAACACTAATGAGGAGGAAAAGGGTAAAAGGAACAAAGGGAGAAAAAAATAGAATGGAGACACACATACAGAGTAATGATAAGGAAGTGGAATAGAATCTATTTTGCTTCAGCTAAAAAAAAAAGCAGGGGTAGCAACCCTGATCACAGACAAAGCAAAAGCAAAAATAGACAATAAAAAGAGACAAGGAAGGAAACTATATTTTGCTGAAAGTTACTGTAGATAATGAAGCAATATCAGTACTAAACATATGCATCAAGTTGTATAGGATGTGAAAGGAGTTACAAGAAGAAATAGACAGTAAGATTTTATTAAACCTCAACTTTTTCCTTTCAGAACTTAATAACTCCAACCAAAAAAAAGTACCCACAATGAAACAGAGTTGAATCATTATTTAGAAATATTATTATATTAATACTGTTATATTAGAAAAGTTAGATATGACAGCTTTTGAGAGGAAATAGAATATGAATAGATAGAAATATGCATTTTTCTCAGAAGTATTTGACACCTAACACAATAATTGATCATGTATTAGGCATTACAACCTAAAAATAAAATGCAAAATGGCAAAAACACTAAATATAATTTTGGGGGAAATCAAAACCCAATAAAATTACATTCAACAAAAAGTAGAAAGATAGATTAGAAATTAATTGGAAACTAAATAAGCTAATCCTGAAGAATAAATTGGTAAAGGAAAAAATCATAGAAATAAGCAATAACAATGAGACAACATACCAAAATTTATGGAATGTGTCCGAAGCAGTACTTAGGGGAAATTTTATTTCTCTAAATTTAGATCAACAAAATGGAAAAAGTGCAAATCTTGAAAATCAAAGGGAAAAACAATGAACTAACAAGTAAATATAGTAGCTAGTTTTATGAAAAAAAAAGTTAGATAAGCCATTGATTAATCTTCTTAAAAAAAAGAAAGAAGGCCAAATATCCAACATCAAAAATGAAAAAGGTGAAATCATTACCAATGAAAAAGAAATTACCAGTGGAAATAAGAAATATTTTGCCCAACTACATGCTAATAAAACTGTTAGTATGAGCAAAAAAACATGAATGGAAATATAAATGACCTAGATTAACAAATCAGAAAATAAAATGGGGTTCTAATTCCCCATATCTGAAAAAAGAACTTGAACAAGCCATTAATAAACTCCTCAAGAAAAACTTCCCCATGTGTAAGATGCACCCTTTTCCAAAAAATTTGGGATCTAAAAACTGGGAGCATCTTATGCGGTGTTGCTATAAATATTTTGGAACACATAGGACTTTTCCATTTTTAATAATTTCTTCTGGATCTAGATCTAGAATTGGAATTGCTGGGTCCAAGGGTATGAACAATTTTACTGATATTTGAGCATAGTTTCATATTACTCTCCAGAAAGGTTGGATCCTTTCACAACTCCACCAGCTATGCATTAATGTCCTAAACCTCCTACAACTTCTTCAACATTGATCATTTTCCCTTTTTTTCTCATCTTGTTCAGTATGATAGGTATGAGGTGATGGCTTATTATTATTTTAATTTGCGTTTCTTTAATCAATAATGATTTGAGGTATTTTTTCATAGGATTATATATAGTTTCAATTTCTTCATATGAAAACTGTCTGTTCATACCTTTGGCCATTTATCAATTGGGAAATGACTTGTGATCTTATAAATTTGATGCAATTCTCTCTATTTATTTTAGAAATGAGAGAGCTTTATCAGAATTCCTAGTTGTAAAGATTGTTTCCCAACTTTCTACTTTTTTGGCAGCATTGACTTTATTAGTGCAAACCCTTTTTAATTTAATGTCAAAATCCTTCATTTTGCAGTTTATAATGTGCTCTAATTCTTGTTTGGTCATAAATTTATCCCCTTTCCATAGATTTGATAGAGCATTTCTTGGTCTATTAATTTATCTATGATGTTGCTCTCTATATCTAAATCCTGTACCCATTTTGACCTTATTATGGTATAGGGTGTGAAATGTGGATCTACATATAGTTTTTCTTCAACAATTTTTGTTGAATAGTGATTTCCTATCCTAGAAGTTGATGTCTTTGGGTTTGTCAAATAGCAGATTGTTGTAGTCATTTACTGTGGTTTCTTTTGAACCTATCCAGTGATCCATTACTCTATTTCTTAACCACTACCAGGCAGTTTTGATGACTGCCACTTTATAGTACAATTTTAGATCTGGCAGAGCTAGGCCACCTTCCTTTAAATTATTTTTCATCAGTTCTTTGCTATTCTTGCCCTTTTGTTGCTCTAGATAAATTTTGTTTCTCTTTTCACACAGCTCTGTAAAATAAGTTATTTCATAGTTTGATTGGTATGGCACTGAGTAAGTAATTTAATTTGGGTAAAATTGTCATTTTTATTATATTAGCTCAACTTAACCATGAGCATTTGACACGTTCCCAGTTATTTAGATCTCACTTTATTTAGGTGAGAAATGCTTTATAATTGTGTTCATACAGTTTCTGGGTATGTCTTGGAAGGTAGATTCCTGATTATTTAATGTTATCTAGAGTTATTTTAAATGGAATTTCTCTTTCTGTCTCTTGTTCTTGGGCTTTGTTGTTCATTTCTAGAAACGCTGATGATTTGTGATAGTAAATTTTATGTCCTGCTACTTTACTGAATTTGTTGTTTCAAGGTGTTTTTAAGGTGTTTTTCCTTGGTTCTCTAAGTATACCATCATATCATCTGCAAAGACTGTAAGTTTTGCTTCCTTGTTGCCAATTCTGATTCCTTCAATTTCATTTTCTCTTATTGTTACAGCTAGCATTTCTAATATGACATTGAATAGTAATGGTGATAAGGGGTATCCTTGTTGCACCCCTATTTTATTGGAAATATTCTGAGTTTATTCCCTTTCATATAATATTTGTTGATGTTTTAGGTAGATACTATTTACTATTTTAAGGTTAAATTCCATTTATTCCTAAACCTTTAGTGTTTTTTAATAGGAATGGATGATATATTTTATCAAAGGCTTTTTTCAGCATCCATTGAGATAATCATATGATTTCTGTTGGTTTTGCTATTGATATGTTTCCTTTTTCAAAGTGCTGAATTCTCAGGTCCATTTTTCATAATTTTCTGGCATGACTCTCATTTATTTTTTTCCATTTTCCTTCTTCCTCTCTTCTTTGGGTTTCAAACTCTTTTTTAAACAATTCAATGAGTTTTTGTATTTGAGTCCAATTTATATTAATATTTCTCCTGAGTAATTTTTCACTTCTTTCTTCTTCAGACATGGCATTGTTATCATCTTTGTAAAGTAGTTTTTTATAATGAACTCTCTTTTAACTTTTTTGGTCTTCTTTGTTGTTTTAGCTCTGCTCCTGGGATATAGGGAGTATAGTTACAACCTCCCCCCGCCCCCCAGGATTGGGATCCGATCCCTGGCTTATCATTGGCCAAGATATTGCCTATGAAGTCCAGGTCTTGCCTTTGCAGAGCTTTTTTTCCTGCCTCCTTTATATCTAGGTTCTGATTTAGCAGTTCTTTTTCCTGAGCCAGTCCTGTCTTTTAACCCAGTGTTCTCAGGGTTCAGACTGTGTTTGGGGTTGAGATCCTCCCTGTTGGCTTTCTATCTAGGTGCTGGTATCTCTGCTGTTGTTAAATGTCAGGATCTGTATTGCACTATGGCTCAAAGCCCCCAGTTGGCTTTCCTGCTCTCCCACCTCTTGGGCTTTACTTCCTTCCCTTTTCCCCAAAGAAACAGGCCTTCACTGAAAATCCTCCATGATGTCTCCAGTTGACAACTTCTTTGAATCTTCTCTTTTTCTTGGTGGGATCTGTAATTTGCATGTCAGAGTAGAGGCTTCATTTATCTTTGCAAGGGAAAAGCTGTGGGAGCATGTTAGCTTCACGCTGCCATCTTGGTTCTGAACTGGAAGACCCCTTATCCTTCATCCTCAAAGAAGACAATGACATCAGGGAGACAATGCCATGACAAGCACGTGAATTGGATTTGAGAGAGGGGGTGTTGTGCTAAGTCACCAAACTCACTATCTCCTCCAGAATCATCTGGATCCATCCAGTGGTCAGACATGAAACAGAACAAATGGAGATGACTCTGGATGAAAGGCAATCCGGTTAAGTGACTTGTCCAGGTCATATGGCTAATTAGTGTCAGATGATTGAAACCAGATTTGAACTCTGGTCCTCCTGACTACAAGGTCAATGGTCTATCTATTGCACTAATTAGGTGCCCATGACTAAGTCATATCTATGCCAGGAATACAGGGTTAGTTCAATGTTAGGAAGACTATCAACATAACTGACCATATCAATCATAAAATCTATACAAAGTCATATGATTATTTTAATCAATACTTGAAAAGCTTTTGAGAAATTAAAATATCCATTCCTATTAAAAATCCTAAGGAATATAGCAATATGGAAAGTATTTCTTAAAATGGTAGGCAATAGCTATCTAAAATGATCAGTATGCATTATTTGTAATGGGGATAAATCTGTTAAGAAGAGGGATGAAGCAAGGATGCCCATTATTACCACTTTTATCCAATAATGTACTAGAAATGTTAGCTAAAGCAATTAGAGAAGAAAAGAAATTGAAAGAATTAGAATAGATACTGAGGAAACAAAAATATCACTCTTTGTAGATGATATGATGGTATACTTAGAGAGCCCTAGAGAATCAACTGAAAAATTACTTTATGTAATTAACAATTTTAGTAAAGTTGCAGGATATATCTTAAATCCACATAAGTCATTAAACTTTCTTTAGATGATAAATGAAGCCCACTTATAAGAGATAAAAAGGAATTCCATTTACAATAATTGTTTACAATATAAAATACTTGGGAGTCTACTTGCAAAGGCAAACCACACAACTATATGAAATCAATTATAAAACATTTTTCATTCATATAAAGTCAGATCTAAAGAACTGGAAAAATATCAAGAAATGACAATTCTTTTTTTTTGTTTATTTGTTTTGTTTAGGTTTTGCAAGGCAAATGGGGTTAAGTGGCTTGCCCAAGGCCACACAGCTAGGTAATTATTAAGTGTCTGAGACTGGATTTGAACCCAGGTACTCCTGACTCCAGGGCCAGTGCTTTATCCACTGTGACACCTAGCTGTACCCACATTCCCCTAATACAATTTAAATGTAAGCAGTTCTGTTTCCTGGCATGGTGCTGATAGACTGCGCAGGTTTCACAGACAAACAGCAATGAGGTCAACACAATGGCTCTGTAGATCTTCAGTTTGGTAGCTTTCTCTCCCACACTTACTTTCAGAGCCTCCCCAAAACTGAGCTAGCTCTAGCAATGTGTACCTCTCTGGAAAGTATACTGTCAAGGTAAAAGAACTTATTCAATGTATTCAAAACTTCTGCATTTGCTGAAATTGATGGTTTCACATATGTATTGTGTGGTGCTGACTGATGAAGCATCTATGTTTTCTTGCTGTTTATTGAAAGGCCAAAATCAGCATAAGCAGCAGAGAATCAGTCTCTCCTTTGTTGCATCCCAGTTTCAGAGGCTGTATTGAATGCACAATCATCTGCAAATAGATCATGTACCAAAACTTCCTCTACTTTGGTCTTGGCTTGTAGCCTTTTGAAATAAAAGAATTTACTCACAATGCAGTAACTGACCTTGATGACATGTTCGTCCTCAGTGAAAGCATTTGATAAAAAGGCTGAGAACACAGATTTGTTTCACTCCATTGGTAACTTGGAAATTATGAGAGCATTGTCCACTATCCAGAACCCAGGCTTGCATGCCATCATGACTGACAAACAATACTGATGAACTTTTCTGGGAACACAAATTTTGACATAATTTTCCTAAGTCCTCATGAATGACAATATCAAAGGCTTTGGAAATATCTACAAAAATTTTATACATATCTCTGTTTTGTTCTTAGCATTTTTCTGAAGTTGTTGTGCAGTAAATACCATATTGACTGTTCCTTGACTCTTTCTGAAGCCACACTGACTCTCAGGTAGATGACCATCTTCCATGTGAAGGATCAGTCTGTTGAGGAGGATTCTGTCAAGAGTCTTACCAGCAATGACTAAAAGAGAAATATCCCTGCAATTGTCATAGAATCATCTATATGAGGTCAAAATGAATGCATAATTTAGATATAGACCATGATACTAAAACAAATCAGAAAAGCAAGGAATAATATACTTACCAGATCTAGGAGGAAGAATTCACGATCAAATAAGAGATAGTATAAAAAATTGTAAAATAGACAATTTTGATTATAGTAAATTGAAAAGGCTTTTGTACAAACAAAACTAATGCAACCAAGATTTAGAAGAAAAGCAGAAAGCTGGGAAGCAATCAATAAAAAGTGTCTCTAATAGAGACCTCATTTCTCAGACATAGAGAATTGAGTCAAATTTATAAGAATATAAACCATTCCCCAACTGATAATTGTCAAAGACTATGAATAAGCAATTTACAGAAGAAGACAACATTATCTATAACCATTTTTGATTTGACAAATGAAAATTAGACCAATTCTAAGATACTACCTCACACCTTTCAGATTGGTTAATATGATGAAAAAGGAAGATGATAAATGTTGGAGAGAACGTGGGAAAATTGGGACACTAATGCACTGTTATTAGAATCATAAGATGATCCAATCATTCTGGAGGATAATTTGGAATTATGCCCAGAGTACAACCAAACTGTTCAAACCCTTTGATCCAGCAATAACACTACTAGGCCTAAATCCTAAAGAGATCATAAAAAAGGGAAAAGGTACACACTAAGTCAAAAGTTATTTCTAATTTTTAAAACTCCCAAATACACAATATTTTTTTTTCAATTAAAGATTTTATTTATTTTGAGTTTTACAATTTTCCCCAATCTTACTTCCCCCCCACACAATAGATATTCTAATACTTCTTACAAACTTGCTTTTGTTATCAATAAAATTATATTTCTCTTCTAGCTGTAAAACAATGAATAAACTTCCCCCAAAATAAAAAAAAAAGTGAACAAGTTATTCTGAGAAGATGGAGTTCTTATATCCCTTAAAACAAATTCTTAAAAATGTTATTTCAACCCCTACATTTATAAGCTTAACTACAGTTTAGTAAAGTAGAGGGAAAGAAGGATCTTATTGAAAACTTAAAGTTTTCCAGAGTGGTTATCAAGACACAGATAAAATTTCCAGCAATGAGAAGTTCACACAGGGTCATCACACAGATTCTAAGTGCTACACAAATATGAGCCCAGAAAAACACACAAAGAGATCAACAGCTATGAGACTGAACAAATAAACAGAAAACATTCTAAGGTATGTGACAGTGGATTCAGGGAAGATAACTAGTTGACTTTAAACATAGTATGACAAAAAGGAAACCTGTATAGAAACACAAAACAATGAGCACAGATTTATTACAGAAGGAATTCTGGCTCAGTTTGGTTTACTGGTTGTTTTCTTACCAGGCCCACTTACAAACAGCCTACTTAATACTCTACAAAGACAGAAGAGTATAAATTCCTTAAAAAATTTAGTGTACCCAAGCAAATCCTTTTTCATGTCAAATTCTAGGATCCTCATGCTCTCTCTCTCTCTCTCACACACACACACAACACACACATTAGACAAATATAGATGTATAGGTTATTCAGATTTTTAAATTCTACCTTCAAGTCTTTCATGTCTCCTGAGAGACTTTACTTTAGTTTTAGGAAGGTTGGTGGCATAGTGGATAGAGCACTGGCCTTGGATTCAGGAGGACAGGAGTTCAAATTCCACCTCAGGCACTTGCCACCTACTTGATGAATTGTGTTCTTCATTAAAAATGAAAGACACAAATTATTTTAGTTTTATTTTCTTTCTTTTGAGCTTCCAATTGACCTTATCTTTTACGGAGGAGAAATATTTTAGCTTTAGATTCTTTATTTTGAGGGTTTTAAAAATGTTTCCTTGGAGGGATGGAAGGATAAATTCGTTACCCTTTTAAAAACTTCTAACAGTCACTGATACAATTCAGGTGTTTGCCATAATGAGGGATATTTTTAAATAGTTAATTTTATCCTAATCGGGGAGGCTAGGTGGCGCAGTGGATAAAGCACATCATCCCTGGAGTCAGGAGTACCTGGGTTCAAATCTGGTCTCAGACACTTAATAATTACCTAGCTGTGTGGCCTTGGGCAAGCCACTTAACCCCATTTGCCTTGCAAAAACCTAAAAAAAATATTGTGTAGATTTTCTTTTTTATCATAACTTTTAGGCAGATCTACAATTTTAACATTATCTCTTCCCTATTTATTTTCCAGATCAGTTGTTTTTCTATGAGATGTGCCATCTTCTCCTCTTTTTATTCTAGCTTTATTATTTCTTGTCAATCTATCGCTCTTGTCCAATTCTAGTTTTTAAAAAGTTATTTTTCTCCCTTAATACTTTTTCTTTTTCCAATTGATTAATTTTCTTTTTTGTAATTTTCTTGAATTGCCTTAATTTTTTTCATGTAATTTTAACTCTATACTGCTTATTTGATTTTTGAATTCCTTTCAAAGCTCTTTCAACAATGTTTTTGGGCATGTGCTCATTTGATGCTACTCTTTGTGATAGGAGTAACTTTTTTTTTCTCTTTACCTCATTATCTTCCTCTGAACATGTACCCAGATCTCCTTTTGTGATGTTTTTTCCCTTTGTTTACTCATTTTTATTTTCTTAATTTTATTTTTAACAGTTAATTATTACTATAATCAAGTTTTAAAACTTGAGTGATAATAATGACCCTCAGATTCTCATTGTTATTTTCTGAATTCTGTTCAGAGGATCAATGACAGGGACTGTTCTTCTTCCACAGGTTACATTTCAGGTCTCAAGTTATACTATCCCAAATAATTTTCTTGCTCCTTGTAGTATCATGCTCATTGGATATGTGCTTTCTTTTCCTTGATCACATCCACAATCTGGGATCATGTCTGACCAATACCACTAGGCCTGATTTCCAGAAACAGTGGGGCCCTTCAACACCGCCCCCCATGCATCCCTATTCTAATACTAATTAGAACAGAGTAGTAGTCCTAATGAATCATAATTTTACAAGAGAAACCATATTATATTTCTACCACCATGCCTTAGTAAAAAACTACAGCATCTGAAATATATCTTTTCACCTTTTGCTTCTTAAAAACTCAGTTGTAGTTTTGTTCTTATATGCCTTCACCCACCATTCAAAATTATCTTATATTTAATTTACATATCTTTTGTACTTAGCTATCTGTGTGCATATTTTGGCCCTCAATACAATACCTGATTTTGAAGTTAAGTATTTCATTTATGTACTCAGTACTTAAAGTTTGCAACAGATAATTGATAAATAAATACTGCATGTGTAAATTACTCTCATAAATCTGTGATTTTGATAGCCACAAGGTGACAGAATCATAGAATGTTAAAGTTAGAAGGATTTAAGGATTATCTAGTTCATTTCCTTCATTTTATTCATACTGATAGCAAGTGACATATCTGGAACTATAACCTTGGTTTTCTGCTTCTAAAACCAGTAGTCTTTCCAAGATATTTACTTTGGATCCCTGGAAATATTCACTGAAGATATATTTCTATCCTCTACTTTTGGTCTTCTACATGAATTTTGCTAAAGGATTAAAATTTTGAATTGCTGTTCTTTTGGATAATAAATGTTCTACTATGAAGTAGTGAATAACCAATTAAGTTCTTAAGTAGATGATATTTTAGGTTCCATGTTTCCATGAGTTTTGTATTATGAGCTAAAGATTCAAAATGTGTCCTATTACCTCAAATTTCTTTGTCTAGGGTACTTACATTTTAGTAACATTTCAGGAAAATTAAAGATCAAAAACCTATTACCCCAAAGAATTTGAAATTTTGGAAGATTTTTTCCAGAAAAATAATTTAAAAATAAAAGTTTTAAATGCCAGTGATAGCTTGTACCAATCATTTTGAGATTTAATGAGATAGCATAGGTGATCTTGGCAAACCTTTTTACCTCATTTGCCACAGAGTCACCTTCCTCATAGCTCAATGATTAAGACAAAGGGATCAAGGATCAATTTCAGTGGTGACAGAAGCAAAATATAGACATCATTTTGTCATCCCTAGGAAATGAAACTTAATTTTCTTATGAGAAATTCTTGCATCAGAAAAGAGGAAGGATCATTACCACCCTGGAAGGTAGCTCTCCAAGCTTCTCTGTCAGTATTCTTTCAGAGGATCCAAATCAAGGAGGCATTGAGGTCATCCATGCCCACCAATTCTGCTTTTCAATAGAGAGGAGAAAGAAATTGGCATACTGCAAGAGGTAAGAACAGCACATAGACAAAACCAGCCCAAAAGTTTTTCTCTAGATTCAGCGATTAACAGAAGAATGATGTAATTAGAAAGCTAATGGCTCTTGAAGGGACTTGGTGGTAAGGTGAAGATGGCAGGTAAGAATCCAAGCCTCATTTGGGCATCCAAATTTCCTTTCCTTCATCAAGGAAAAAAGTTCATTTTTAAAATCAATTTTTCCAAGTTTTAAGTGAATTTTTAATTCAAATGGAACCAATGAATTCTTTTTAGGAGTAATATAATTTAGTTTTCCATCATCTTGTTTAACTCTTCTATAGTACATTCAATATAAACCCACTAATTCTGCAAAGATCTTTTATTTATCATTTTAATAATTATACTTGATAAGATTTTGATAATAGAACATATACATTCCTATTTATAAAGATCTTAGATTCCAAATATCTACAGGTATCCAAATATCTAAAAAAGAACTACTTTGTAGAGAGGTTAAGCATGGCTGTCCATTGGAAAAGCCTTTAGAACATGGTATTCATGTCCTCATAATGCCATTCTTTAGTTCAATTACTTTTTTATATTTTATCAGTGTGATTGTTGATGATTATTTGACTTGAGTTTTGTAATTATGAATCCTTGAATTAATTAACACTGTGTTTCTGTAGCTTTTCAGTGAAATAAGAAAAAACTAGTAAGCTATCATTATTGTCTGTGAAGTTCTATCTGAAGCTCTGAAGTTCTATCACAACCATTTGCAAGTTCAGAAGACTGACAAAAGGAAGAATACTTTGAGAATCAATATGTCATTCATTTCCTGTTTCTGTTCATCCATTTTTGCCTTGCACTGTTAAACTATAGTATGGAATGTTTAACTGGGGAGATAAATTTAGGGGTCGGGAAAGAATGATTACATTTGAACTCAGAGTCCTTGTTTTTGTAACCTACTATGTGTATCTATTAGGGCAAGTTGTTGCATAGATTTAGATCTCAATTTCATTGTGTGTAAAATGATGGATGGATGACTTGTAAGAAAAACAACTTAAAAGACCTCAGAGCTCATTATAACTTTAGAAAAATAATGCTGAAGCTGCTTCTCACTTTTTGGCTCAGAGGTAAAGGACAAAAGTTGTCCAGAGACATACATTTTATAGATGCAGAAAACCCATGATATCTTTTGCGTTACTAAACCTATTGGTTGCAAGGGACAGTTTCTATTGGCAGAGAACAGGCTTCTATGATGTGTGTGGGCGAATTGCAGGTTGGTGCAAAGTGGTAAGAAAGAGGAATAAAATGGTAAAACAAAAATGCACAAAATAAAACAATGAGTTGATAAGGGAACCAAGGCAAAAGGACAGTTTCATTACTATTGTGTTTAATTTAATATACACTTAAACTTCACGGTTTCCTGTAGAATTCACTTTTTTGTTATTTGTAGAGTGAAATGTTCATGCATGTTGATATGTTAATAATAAAAATCAAATTAAAAGTTATTTTTTAGTTGTTTTTTACAAAGCATGGAGTTAAATGACTTGACCAAAGTCACACAGCTAAGTTAATTATTATGTGTCTGAGCCCATATTTGAACTCAGGTCCTCCTGACTCCAGGGATGATGTTGTATCCACTGCACTACCTAGTTCCCCCCCCCAAAAAAAGTTATAATTTTTTACCAAGAAGTAGACTATGATTGGATGCATAGGGGTTGGTAGAGTAGTTTGAGAAAATTGAAGAAAAATTATTTCTAAGTGGAAGGATCAGGGAAGACTTCAAGGAAAAGATGACACCAGAATTCTAAAGTAAGGGATGGGTTTTACAGGTAGAAATATAGAAGGAGCCAATTCCATGCACAAGGAATGGCAGATATGAGTGTAATGGAAATGTAGAGGATGGGGCAGATACCAATTTGGAAATTACTATAATTTTGGAAGAGTATTCTGGAAAATAAATATCTGGGTACCTTAGTTTATGATGGAACATTCAGGAAATTGAAAAGAAACTTCATCTGTTCAAGAGAAATTACTACTGCTACTACTACCACCACCACCACTACTACTACTACTAGTACTACTAGTACTACTAGTACTACTACTACTACTACTACTACTACTACTACTACTAATCCCTCCTATTGAAGATGACCACATCTATTGGCCCTGATAACTCAGGTGTGGGTCTGGCATTTACTTAAGAGTCCCATGAATATGGGGCGGCTAGGTGGCATAATGGATAAAGCACCGGCCATGGAGTCAGTAGTACCTGGGTTCAAATCCAGTCTCAGACACTTAATAATTACCTAGCTGTGTGGCCTTGGGAAAGCCACTTAACTCCATTTGCCTTGCAAAAACCAAAACAAAACAAAGAGTCCCACGAATACCTAGATGTCAAGAAAGCACCAACACTTAGGGTCATGAAACAATCTCTCTTAACATTATTTTTGAATACTCAGACTTGTATAACAAAACTTATCTCAGACATGACAGGTCAGACGAAACACAGCTGCATAACTTCCCTGATTAAATTTATGATATTTATCTAAGTCTGTAAGCTTTTTTTTTTTCCAAAGTCTGTAAGTTTCCTTATAAGTCTTTTTATTCGAAGTCTGTAAGCTTCCTTATAAGAAAGCTTCCCAAACACTTCTGGCACTAGAGATATCTTAGGTCAAGGTCATTGGTGAGCCAACAAATCCATTTAATGATCTGGTGACAAAGGTCACCAAAATATGTGTAAATCACTCCTAGGGGCTGGCCCTCAACACACACCAATCATCAGTTGATTAGAGACATGAGTTGTATAATTATGTTTATTTATTATAGTGAAGGTGCAAGGTATCCTCACTTGCCCCCATTATCTGCAGATCAAAATAAAAACTCATCAGTATAACATTAAGGTAGTATCATAATTTTGATTCATTCTGTCTTTCTGTACTCATCTGACACTTCTCATTCTCAGGCATTCAGAGGTAGAACCACATTTTTACTATAATAGGATTCCTTCCTTCTCTTTTGTCCTATATTTTCTTGTCTGCCAGTCTGTGCTCACCTGTTCCCTCTACCTGAAATGCTTTTCCACTTATTTTTGGGCAAATAATGTGAAGATTAAAAATTGTCCAACCTACAATAAAAGAGATTGAGGCAGAACTTGAAGCCAATGGAACTTTACAAAAGGGGCCATTGTTTCTTTAATGTAGTAGAACTCAGATCTTCCTCACAGTAAGAAATATTCTCTTCTTCAAGGACCTTCTTTTTATAAAACTTGAAACCAGATTTAATACTTGAACATTCTAGAGGGTTTCCACAAAAAACAAAATCCCATTGGTTGATAGACATTCCTTTGAGGGCTCAAAATGATGCATCTTCTAGACGTAGTTTATCAGCAATGGCATCACAGGTTATGGGAAGGAGGGGGCATTTATACAGACTAAGTGGTCAAAAGATGATCATCTGCTTATGTTGGACAGGAGAGAGTAGTTCAGAAGTACACAAATAAGTTGGGGGGCTTTTCATTGCAATTGAGCCACTGCCAAATTGGCCTGATCACCAAAACAAAGACAAACAAGGATGGAGGGTCATTAGTTAGCTTCCTATGAGAAAAGCAAGTGAACTTGCAGCTCACAATAATTCTGGGAACTAATATATATATATACATATATATATATATATATATATATATATATATATATATATATATATATATATATATATAAATTATAATCATTACCCCTATGAAGTCATAATAATGCTTTTAATAGAGTATGAGTATTAATGAATCAAATTTCATACTAAATGGTACAGTAGATAGTGTTCAGATTTGGTCTCAGACTCTTACTATATGACTTTGGGGAACTCATTTAATCACTGTTTTCCTCAGTTTTCTTAACTGTAAAATGGGGATACTAACAGTACCTACCTGTTTTCAGGATCAAATAAGGTGATATTTGTAAAGAAGACACTTAATAAATGTTTGTTTTGTGTGTGGGGGGCAGAGTCAAGATGACAGCATGAAGGCAGGAATTCCAAGAATTCTCTCTTTCAAAAATACTTCCCCAGAACCTTTAAAATTATGACTCAAACCAAATTTTAGAGAGGCAGGACCCATAGGAAGACTCAGTGAAACAATTCTCCAGTCCAAGGTAACTTGGAAGATCTGTTCCCTTGGGATTAGAAGAAGTGGCAGCACAGCCAGGGTCATGCTGCACAGGAGCAGATGAGCTCCAGCCTTCCAGGAACATCCCGAAGGATGCCTGTGTCCCTGCTCATGGAAGCAGAGGAGGTTTCCAGATCTCCCAACCCAGAGATCACCGAGCACAACTCAGAAGATCAGTGGGAAAACTCTGCCAGAGTGAGCTTAGAGCACAGGCCAGCACAGTCCTAGATCCAAGAAACAGAAGCAGGCATGCCAAGCTGCGTAGTAGGGAACCACCTGGCAACTGCTTCCAGAGTGCTCAACCCATGAAAGGTTAGGGGGTGGATGGATACTGTCTAGGTCTCTCCACTATTCCTGGGACATGACTCTTGTATTTTGTTCATTTTCAGACCCTGGTCACAGGCTGGGGCCCCCTATTGCCATAGCAGAGTAGGAGCCCTTTCCACAGCTCCAGTGAAGAGGGGAGTGCTTGTGGTCATCCATAGATCAGAGCATAGGCCAGGAGAGCAGCTAGAGCCTCTCATAAGACATTGAAGAAACTGAGGTCCTTATGGGGGTGACCCAATAACACTCCAAAGACTAGTAAGAACCTCAAAACTAGGACATTGAAAGGGAAAATGAGTAAACAGGCAAAAAAAGAACTGACCATAGATAATTACTTTGGTCCCATGGAGAATCAAAACACACACTCAGAAGATGAAACTTAAAGCTTCTGTATCCAAAGACTCCAAGAAAAATAGGAACTGGTCTCAGACTATGGAAGAGCTCAAAAAAACAGATTTTTAAAATCAAGTAAGGTAGGTAGAAGAGAAACTGGGAAGAGAAGTGAGAGAGAAAATCATGAAAACTAAGACAGAAGCCTGGTGAAAGAATTACCCAAAAATGTCAAAGAAAATAGCATGATAAAAACCAGTTTAAGGCAAAAGGAAAAATTAGTCCAAAGAGTTAATGATGAGAAGAATGCCTAAAAAGCAGAAATGGTCAAATGGAAGAAGACATAAGAAAACTCTCTGAAGAAAATAATTTCTTCAAATGTAGAATGGAAATAAGGGAAGCTGATGACTTTGTGAGGAATCAAGAAACAATTAAACAAAACCAAAAGAATGAAAAACTCGAATAAAATGTGAAATATCTCACTGGAAGAACAACTGACCTGGAAAATAGATCTGAAAGAGATAATTTAAAAATTATTGGACTACCTGAGAGTCATGATCAGGAAAAAAGTTTTGACTTCATTTTTAAAGAATATCTACAGGAAAATTGCCCTGATATCCTAGAAGCAGAGGATAAAATAAAAATTGAGGGAATCTACTGATCACCTCTGAAAGAGATCCCCAAAAAATAACTCCCAGGAATATTATAGTCAAATTCCAGAACTCCCAAGTCAAAGAGAAAATATTACAAGCAGCCAGAAAGAAACAATTCAAATATTGTGGTACTGCAGTCATGTTTACACAGGACTTAACAGTGTCTACATTGAGGGCTCCTAGGACTTGGAATATGGTGTTCTGGAAAGCAAAAGTGCTTGGATTGCAACTGAGAATCAATTACCCAGTAAAACTAAACATCCTCTTCCAGGAGAAAAGATGGACCTTCAATAAAATAGAGGAATTTCAAACTTTCCTGTTGAAATGACTGAGCTTAGGAAAATGTTTGATCTCCAAGTTTAGGACTCAGGCCTAGCTGTGTGACCTTGGGCAAATCACTTAACCCATTGATGTGCAAAAAACCAAATAAATAAATTAAATGAATAAAAGAAAAAAGTTATATAAAGTCAGCTTAGATTTATACCAACAAAGCAAAATCAGTTCAACAATAGACAAATGCCATGTTAATAATAAAAACAAGAAGGGGGCAAAGCCAAGATGGCGACAAGAACAGATCCTGTCTTAGGCGCTCTCTCATAAAACTCATAAGCTAAGGACTCTAACTAAATTTTCGAGAGACAGAATCCACAGAGGAACCCAGTGAGGCAGTTCTCCTACTCAAGGTAACCTGGAAAAGAGCAGAAAGGCTCTGCTCCCCAGGGTTGGAAGGGCAGCCCGCCCAAGGGGTGGCCTTCCAGAGCAAAAGAACTTCAGCCTCCTCGAGGCAGCCCCAGGGAGCTGGGAGCCCTGGCTCACAGCAGCAGGGGAGTCTCCTGAGCTACAACCCTAAAGTCAGAAAAAAGGTGTTCAAAATCAAATCAGATTTTTATTGCATTATCTTCTCATTATCTTTGTTATCTTCTCTTTATCTACTTAATCCTAAAATTAAACTATTTAAAGATCATGGATTAAAACAAAATGACAGAAAATATGGGTTAGATATTTTATTCTCTAGGATTTACTTTAAACCTATTCGCAGAGGTCATCCAAGATGACTATCTAGAACTGAGAGGGGGGGAGAGATTTATCTAAAAACAAAGGATAAGGGAAATCATTAACATCTTTTGTGAACTTTCTATGAGGGTTGCACAATATTAAGTTGTCCAATTTCTCCTCAGAGACTATCATAATACTATATGACGAATTGTTATCTCTTCCTGGATTTTAAGTGTCATGAGGGTTGAAAAGTTTTCCAGCAGTCTGAGCATTATTTTCCTTAGTATGAGGACTGAGTATTTTGATCCTTCTTGGGCTCATATGCAAAATATTTCTCAATGGTGTTTCTCTTATTTCTCTGCTTGCTCATTTTCCCAGCATGAGCCTGGTTTTGGGGTGCTTCCTGAGCTTTTGGGACATTCCCACAAGGGTCTCAGTGTGTGAGGCTATGTCCTCCCTCCTGGTCTGTGGAGGGGCACCCCCCTCTGCCATAGCACTGAGGTGTGCGGGGGGCCTAGACTGCGAACAGGATCTGAATGTGGTCAGAGCCCCAGAGTCCTGTTCCAGGGGCAGAGGACAGAGCTTGGCAGTCTCTGTCTTTCTTCACTCCCCTTCCTAGGTTCAATGGGCTCATGCCCTGGGGGCTCTTGCTTACTGGCTCAGGCTCCACTTGCTCCTGTTCCAGTATCTGGGCTGCCTAAAGACCAAGTTGCTCACTATGTGCCCTGAGGGCTGGGTTTCACATGCTCACTCTGGCAGAGGTCCCCTGCTGTTCCCCCACTTTGTGCCCAGTGCTCCCCGGGGTGTAGCTCAGGAGACTCCCCTGCTGCTGTGAGCCGAGGGCTCCCAGCGCCCTGGGGATACCTCCAGGAGGCTGAAGTTCTTTTGCTCTGGAAGGCCACCCCTTGGGTGGGCTGCCCCTCCAACCCTGGGGAGCAGAGCCTTTCTGCTCTTTTCCAGGTTACCTTGAGTAAGAGAACTGCCTCACTGGGTTCCTCTGTGGGTTCTGTCTCTTGAAAATTTAGTTAGAGTCCTTAGCTTATGAGTTTTATGAGAGAGCGCCTAAGACAGGATCCGTTCTTGTCACCCACCATCTTGGCTTTGCCCCCTTCTTGTTTTTATTATTAACATGGCTTTTGTCTATTGTTGAACTGATTTTGCTTTGTTGGTATAAATCTAAGTGGACTTTATATAACTTTTTCCTTTTATTTATTTATTTATTTGGTTTTTGCACATCAATGGGTTAAGTGATTTGCCCAAGGTCACACAGCTAGGTAATTACTAAATATCTGAGGCTGGGCTTGAGCTCAGGTCCTCCTGACTCCATGGCGACACTTAGTTGTCTCTTATATACATTTTTGAATTCAAAAATACTTTTAGTTTAGTAGGGGTTACCCTCATCCAAAAGTAGCATGATTTAGTAGATGATGATATAGAATGATGATTTTGCAATCAGGAAGATGTTTCTCCAAGTCCTAATTGTGATTGTAGTGGTGTGATGCTGGACAAGTCATTTGACTTCTTTAGTTCTGTTTCTATAAAATCAGAGGTTTGGACCTGATGGTCTGTAAGGTTACTTCTGGGTTGAAATCTAAATCTCTTTTTTATCTACTCACACTGTGATTAGTTGCCCTGATCTGGCATCTTTGTATTTTATTTGCTAACTCTCCACACACTAAACTGCAAGAAAGTAGTCTAAGATTTGTTTTATAATAGGAGAAAGAGAATATGCAGAAACACAAATAACAGATTGATAGTCAAGAGGATTAAATTAAACAATAATGTAGCAACCTTCTGGTTCTAAATCCTGTAGTTCTATGATCTAGCTAGCAACAATGGGTAGGAAATATAGGGAAACATTTTGGGGCTCAATAAAGGTGGGGGAGGACATATAAAAACTGCCTCAAAATATAAAGAAACACCTCCATCACTGGACTCCTACATGTTTTATAACAGTACTGTAAACTCAAATAGAAATGAAGGTCACTGGATTTTATATAAAAATACTTATTGACTGCACATTGATTTAGAAAAATTACATATTAGCTTTATTTATATTTTATTGTATCTTTATCATTTTGTTAAATATTTCCTGATTACACTTTAATCTGGTTCTGGCTGTGTGACATTTTACTCATTGGCCAGGTGTTTGACACTTCTGTTGTAGATGATTACATGCTAAGGATTCAATGGAAGGCCAAAAGATATCTGAGGTCCCTTGTAATTTAAAGATTCTATGATCTATAGATCAACTAGCACATTAATTTCATTATGATTCCTAGAATCTTCTCTTCTTCTCCTCACCTGCCTTGCTTCATTTATGAATTGCTATCAATCTAGTGGAGAAGCAATAAAGTGAAATTCCCTTGTGTTACAGAGAAGGTATATGTAGCATAACTGCTTATCAGGTGAATTCTATAAAGTCATCTAGTGATCAACTCTTCTGTCTGTTTCAGCTATGTTCCAAATCATCATTCTCTTTGAGAATCTATATTGAATTCATACTTTAATAAAAGTTCTTATATTTCTTATTTATTTAGGGAGCACTGCAATAATTAAGAATTTAGATGAATGATATGAAAATATGTAACTTTATAACACTATGGCATCAGCAATCATCAATCATTCTGTGGCAATAAGCAGCATTTTTTTTGTAGGTCATGGCTTCTGTAGACTACAACTCAAGCACCACTGACACTGAGAGTGATACCAGTGAAGACAATGATACTAATGAGGAAACAGATAGTTTCTCATCATTTGATGAATCAGAAGAAGATGATATTAAAAATTATAGTGACATTTCAGATGGAAAGACTCACAGAGACTTGTCACATGCATTTGAAAATGACAAAAAAAATCTGAAGGAAAATGGTCCTAGCAATCAGAAATTACAAACCAAAGGTAAGAAACTCAATATAATTTATATTTTACAAAATCTGGAAAATTATAATAAGATTCAATAGAACTACATCAATGGGGGATTATGACCTAAACTTACTTTTGTAAGTAGAGGTAATTTATTCTCCCTCAACAAGAGAGATCATTGAAAGAATTTTAGTGTAACCATGTAGTTTTGATCTATCTTTGGGAACTTAGATCTGACACTGTGAGAGCAGTTTGGCATGAGCCAATCTAAACAAGATACAAAGGAGAGAACACTACTTTAGTAAGGAAGAGTATATTTTCAAAATATTTTAGAGATTAACACCAAAATATTTTAGATAATTATTTGATTTCATGACGACTCCTATTTCCAACAATTTCCACCAAAAATATTGTTACATGCCTAAAAAAATCATTGTTATCTCAAATTTCATGATGCATTTTTAGATAATTAAAAACATTCTGGGAGTACTGCAAAACCAGGGTTGATATTTGCAGAGGTGAAGCATTATTTTAGAGCAATGTAGCATATTAAATTAATGGTGTCTCTTTAAAAAACTATTTAATGTCTTTTTATTCCCCTTTTACTAATTTTGATATGAGATGATTCAATGGGTAGAGGAAGAGAGAGAAAGTTTTTGGAAAGGAAGGTGATATACAACACAAGTTATTAATAAAAATAAGATAAAAAAGGAAGTCATGTCATTATTCAGTGCCTCATTTCCATTTATATTTGAAGATTATGTACTTCTTTATATTTGATGAGGGAAATCAGATTTTAGAATTTCATATGTATAAGGGATATACTTCTCTCCTCACTCTATCCTGAATCCTTAATTATGCTTTTCTCAACTTATAAATTACTGTCCTGGGATATTCGTGTCTTTTTGAATCACCTTTTAGACCTAATTCAGGTCACAACTTCTCCTTCAAAGTCTTACTTGACTCTTCTAACTGAAAGTGATCTCTCCTTCTTGTTTCCCATAGCACTGTTTTAGACTTTGAGATGTTAACAATTATATGAATACATTAAAAACTTCATTTAAAACCTCATTAAAAACCCCAAATCTTGGATATGTTTCTTCTCAAGCTTAGCTGTCCTCTTTTTTATTAATCCTATGATGGAATGCTCACTTACTCCAGATGTTACATTTCTTTTTCTTCACATACCAATTTTCCTTTAATGACTAGAATGAGATATAAAATAACATTTTTATCCTAATCATTTCTTTCATCCTTTGCAGAATGGAATTAAGTTAAGAATTTTTCAATTTTTATCTTATTTATCACATCTTATTACAGTTGAAATTTCAAAACGGTACCATATTATATTCCTACATACAGTTTGTGATATATTCCTACATTTGCCATTATTCCCTATCTACTTTTCATACTTTTGCCACAATTCAAATTCTTTCTACATTTGACAATTATTCAAACACTCTCTTCATTAGTTACAGGTTTTTCTTGAATACCCATGTTTTTATAGAGGTCTCAAGCCTTCCAGCTGGGAAAGTGAATATTTACTCACTCTTTAGATTAGCTCATTCTAATCAACTTTCACACTCAGATCTAAATTACCGAAGACAGATAAAAACTACATGGTTGGCTTCCGGGCCAAGATGGCGGAGAGAAGACAGGCACAGTTCTAAAGTCTCCTGATCTCTTCCCCATCTATCACATGAAACAAACCTCTTAAAAGAATTCTGAACCAGGAAACCCAGAAAGAAAAACCAGGAGAGGAAAATCTACCTCAGGATTAGTCTCTCACAGCAGCTTTGGCTGAGTACTGGCAGGTGAGTCTGGGCTCCGAGGGAAGATCAGCCCGGGATCAGCCGGATTGACAGCTGAATTAGAACCAGGGGGCTGAGGGCCCGAGAGCTGGACCTGCTGGATCAGCGGTGGGGCTGTACGAGGTGGGCTTGGGTCCGCGGGGAAGCAGAGGTGCTGGTGTTGGTGCTGTACCCCTGGAGCTTGGGGAAGGGGCTGCGGGGAGAGGTCTGGTGCAGGAAAGCTGTGGACACCATCCCTGGGCTCCTCAGGTCTGAGAAACTCTGAGCCCACACCTCCATTGCACAGAGGCCTCCTCCCAAACAAATGCAAACTAATTCTGCCTCAGGCCCAGGTGTGTGAGCAGAAGAACCAGCCCAGCTGAGGAACGACCTCAGGCCAGGGTAAAGCCCACCATTGATTGAAGGCAAAAAAAAATTCAATAGTTCCAACTCCTCCCTTTGGAGAAAGGGAGAAGGCTTCCCAACCAAGGTCACAGACACCCCAGAGAGGGCAACCAGCACCTCCTCCTGGCCAGCCAGAGAAACTGCACTCAGAAAAGCCTTTAGCGATCCCAAGCCCAGGTGAACCAGCCCTCCCAACTCAAGGTCTTAGCATAATGAAGATGGGTCAGCAGAAAGGTGGATCCATAGAAAAATTCCTGGAAGGGAAAGACCCCAACTCAGAGAGACCTGGAACCTCTGAGGAGAATACAATCTGGTCTCCAGCACAGAAAGACTTCCTTGAAGAAATAAGGAAGGAGCTTAAAAATTTGGGAGAGACAATTAATACCTTGCAACAAGAAAACAAAACCTTAGAAAGTACAATTGAACAAACACAAAAAAAGAATAAATCTCTCAGATCCTCAAATGAGCAAATGCAAAAAGAAATTAATTCTCTCAAAACCTCAATTGGTCAAATGGAAAGCTCTTTCAAAAGTAGAATTGACCAATTGGAAAAGGAGTTGCAAAAGGTTAATGAAGAAAACTCCTCCCCTCAAAAAAGAACAGCTTCTACAGAAATGAATGACTCCATGAGACAGCAAGAGTCAGTTAAACAAAATCAAAAAATAGAAAAAATAGAAGCAAATGTAAAATACCTCATCAGCAAAACTATTGACCTCGAGAACAGATCGAGGAGGGGCAACCTGAAAATTATGGGACTTCCAGAAAACATTGAAGAGAAAAAAAGCCTGGACTTAATATTACAGGATCTAGTGATGGAAAACTGCCCTGATATCATGGAATCGGAGGGCAAAGTAGTTATTGAAAGAGTACATCGATCCCCACCAGAAAAAGATCCTAAAATGAAAACACCAAGGAATGTTGTGGCCAAACTGCAGAACTATCAGATAAAAGAGAAAATCCTGCAAGCAGCCAGAAAGAAACAATTTAAATATCAAGGAGCCACAGTAAGGATCACACAGGACATGGCTGCATCAACTTTAAGGGATCAAATGGCCTGGAACGAGATATTTCAAAGAACACGGGAGCTTGGAATGCAGCCAAGAATCTACTTTCCTGCAAAGATGAGCCTTCTCTTCCAGGGAAAAAAGATGGACATTTAGTGAAATGGAAGAGTTCCAAAAATTTCTGATGAAAAGACCAGAGCTAAAAAGAAAATTTGGATATCCAACAGGAGGTTCAAGAGACACATGAAAAGGTACAAAAAGGGGGGGGGGTAAAAGGAAAAAATGCAATCCAGTAAGTTGAAATTGGCTATATTCCAGCATGGTGGGGGGGGGAGACTCTCATAAATCCTGAGAAATGTAACTCTAACAGACAGAATACACCTAGCCAAAAATGATGGACATCCATGACCTATCCATCAGACTGCTATCTAATGAGATGTAACTGGCTTTAACCCCACTTGGGAGAAAGACTCTAATAACTCTCAGGAATTTTGACTCTATCCAATAGAATATACTGAACTAGAAGGGACAGACCTCAGAATTTTCTATTACCTAGATAGAATGATTTAAAAAATACACTACCTCCCTAAAAAGGGGGACAGGAAAGAGACGGGAGGAGGGAGGGGATTGAATGGGACAAATCTCATTACACTAAGAGGCACAAAATAACCTATGGTAATAGAGCGGAAGAAGGGAGCAGAGGAGAAACACCTGAATCTTCTTCTCATCAGACTTGGCTTAAAGTCAACCTACACATACTCAATTAACTTATAAAACAGATAACCTTTCAAGTATTAAAAGGGGAAAAGGGGAGGGGGGAAGGAGAAAGGGAAGGGGAGTGGGGGAAATAAGGGGGAAATAACAAAAGTAAGGGAAGGGAAAGGGAAAAAGGGGAAAGAAAGGGGAGGGTGTGATATAGGAGGACAAACATACTGAAGGGGGTGGTATTCAAAAACAAAATACTGGGGAATATGGATAAAAGGGGGGGAAGAGGGGAAAATACAAACAGAGGGAAGATAGCACAGAGGCGATAAAGAATTAGTAATCATAACCTTGAATAAAACATAAGCAAATAGCAGAGTGGACTAAAAACCAGAATCCTACAATATGCTTCTTACAAGAAACTTATTTGAAGCAGAGAGATATATATACAGTAAAGGTAAAAGGTTGGAGCAAAATATATTTTGCTTCAGCTGAAGTAAAAAGAGCAGGGGTAGCAATCCTTATCTCAAAGCAGCAGCAAAAATAGATAGCATTAAAAGAGATAAGGAAGGAAACTTTATCCTCCTAAAAGGTACCATAGACAATAAAGTCATTTCAGTATTGAATGTATATGCACCCAGGGGGACAGCACCCAAATTCTTAGAGGAGAAGCTGAAAGAATTACAGGAAGACATAGACAGCAAAACTCTACTAGTAGGAGACCTCAACCTCCCACTATCAGATCTGGATAAATCAAACCATAAAAAAAAAACAAGAAAGAAATTAGGGAGGTAAATAAATTATTAGAAAAATTAGATATGGTAGACTTATGGAGGAAACTGAATGGGGATAGAAAGGAATATACCTTTTTCTCTGCAGTACATGGAACTTATACAAAAATTGACCATGTACTAGGACATAAAAACCTAATGATCAACTGCAGAAAGGCAGAAATAGTGAATACATCTTTCTCAGATCACAATGCAATAAAAGTCATATGCAATACTGGGCCAAGGAGATATAGACCCAGAGCAAATTGGAAACTGAATAACCTCATTTTAAAAAATGAGTGGGCCAAAAAACAAATTATAGAAAGAATTAACCATTTTATACTAGATAATGATAATAATGAAACAACATACCAAAACCTATGGGATTCATTCAAAGCAACTCTCAGGGGATATATTATAGCTCTAAATGCTTATATGAATAAATTGGAGAAAGAAGAAATCAATGAACTAAACATACAACTAAAAAAATTAGAGAAAAAACAAATGAAAATCCCCAATCAAATACCAAATTAGAAATTTTAAAAATCAAAGGAGAAATTAATAAAATTGAAAGCAAAAATAAATATTGAATTAATAAATAAAACCAAAAGTTGGTATTATGAAAAAAACCAATAAAATTGATAAACCTCTGGTCAATTTTATTAAAAAAAAGAAAGAAGAAAACCAAATTGCTAGTATTACAAATAAAAAAGGTGAATTCACCACCAATGAGGAGGAAATTAAAGTAATAATTTGAAATTATTTTGCCCAACTCTATGCCAAGGAATTTGATAATCTAAGTGAAATGGATGAATATTTACAAAAATATAAGTTGCTCAGGTTAAATGAAGAAGAGATTAAATACCTAAACAACCCTATCTCAGAAAAAAGAAATTCAACAAGCCATTATTGAACTCCCTAAAAAAAAACCTCCAGGGCCTGATGGATTCACAAGTGAATTCTACCAAACATTTAAGGAACAATTGGTTCCAATCCTATATAAACTCTTTGGAAAAATAGGGAAAGATGGAACTCTGCCTAACTCTTTCTATGAAACCAATATGGTACTGTTACCTAACCCAGGAAGTGTTAAAACAGAGCACGAAAATTATAGACCTATTTCCCTGATGAATATAGATGCAAAAATCCTAAATAAAATCTTAGCAAAATGACTACAACAAGTCATCACTAGGATAATACATTATGATCAAGTAGGATTTATTCCAGGAATGCAGGGTTGGTTCAATTTTAGGAAAACTGTTAGTATACTCAATTATATCAATAACAAACCTCATCAGAAATCATATGATCATATCAATAGATGCTGAAAAAGCTTTTGACAAAATACAGCATCCATACCAATTAAAAATACTAGAGAGTGTAGGAATAAATGGACTGTTCCTTAAAATAATTAGCAGTATCTATCTCAAACCATCCACAAGCATTATATTCAATTGGGAGAGGCTAGAGGCATTCCCAATAAGATCAGGGGTCAAACAAGGGTGCCCATTATCACCACTACTATTCAATATTGTATTAGAAATGTTAGCATCAGCAATTAGAGAAGGAAAAGAAATTAAAGGAATTAGAATTGGGAAGGAAGAGACAAAACTCTCACTCTTTGCAGATGACATGATGGTCTACCTAGAGAATCCCAAGAAATCATCTAAAAAACTACTGGAAACAATTAGCAATTTTAGCAAAGTTGCAGGTTATAAAATAAACCCCCATAAATCCTCAACTTTTCTATATATGTCTAGCAAGAAACAGCAGGAAGAGCTAGAAAGAGAAATCCCATTCAAAGTAACCTCAGACAGTGTAAAATATTTGGGAGTCTATTTGCCAAGACTGACTCAGAATCTTTTTGAAAACAAGTATAAAACACTTCTCACACAAATTAAATCAGATTTAAATAACTGGGCAAATATCAACTGCTCATAGATAGGTAGAGCTAATATAATAAAAATGACAATTCTATCAAAACTAAACTATCTGTTTAGTGCCCTACCAATCAAAATTCCAAAAAATTACTTTAATGAGTTAGAAAAAATTGTAAGTAAATTCATATGGAGAAATAAAATGTCAAGAATTGCCAGGAGCTTAATGAAAAAAAAATGCAAACGAAGGTGGCTTAGCACTACCCGCTCTAAAATTATATTATAAAGCATCAATCATCAAAACTGTTTGGTATTGGCTAAGAAATAAAGTGGTGGACCAATGGAATAGACTAGGTGTAAAAGCAGGAGAGGAGTATAGTTATGTGCTGTTTGATAAACTCAAAGAGTCTGGCCACTGGGATAAAAACTCCCTCTTTGATAAAAACTGCTGGGATAATTGGAAGTTAGTATGGAAGAAACTTAGATTAGACCAACACCTCACACCCTTTACCAAGATAAGATCCAAATGGTTACAGGACATAGACATAAAAAACAATACTATAAGCAAATTAGAAGATCAAGGACTAGTCTACCTGTCAGATCTATGGAAAGGGGAACAGTTTATGACTAAGGAAGAGTTGGAGAACATCACTAAAAACCAATTAGATGATTTTGATTACATTAAATTAAAAAGCTTTTGCACAGATAAAACCAATGTAATCAAGATCAAAAGAAAAGTAGTAAATTGGGAAACAATCTTTACAATTAATGATTCTGACAAAGGACTCATTTCTAAAATATACAGAGAACTGAGTCATATTTTTAAAACAAAAAGCCATTCCCCAATTGACAAATGGTCAAAGGATATGCAAAGGCAATTTACAGATGAGGAAATCAAAGCAATCCATAGCCATATGAAAAAATGCTCTAAATCATTAATTATTAGAGAAATACAAATTAAAGCTTCTCTGAGGTACCAGTTCACACCTCTCAGATTGGCCAGTATGACCAGGAAGGATAATGATCATTGTTGGAAGGGATGTGAGAAATCTGGGACACTAATACACTGTTGATGGAGCTGTGAACTCATCCAACCCTTCTGGAGAGCTATTTGGAACTATGCCCAAAGGGCAACAAAAATGTGCATACCCTTTGACCCAGCAATACCACTACTGGGTCTATACTCTGAAGAGATGAGGAAAAAGGGTAAAAACATTACTTGTACAAAAATATTTATAGCAGCCCTGTTTGTGGTGGCAAAGAATTGGATATCCAGTAAATGTCCTTCAATTGGGGAAATGGCTTAGCAAACTGTGGTATATGTATGTCATGGAACACTATTGTTCTATTAGAAACCAGGAGGGACGGGGATTTCAAGGAAACCTGGAGGGATTTGCATGAACTGATGTTGAATGAGATGAGCAGAACCAGAAAAACACTGTACACCCTAACAGCAACATCGAAGTGATGTTCAACCTTGAAGGACTTGCTCATTCCATCAGTGCAACAATTGGGAACAAGTTTGGGCTGTCTGCAAAGGAGAGTACCATCTGTATCCAGATAAGGAGCTGTGGAGTTTGAACAAAGGACAAGGACTATTACCTTTAATTTGGAAAAAAAACCCAGATATTTTATTGTCTGATCTGGTCACCTCTGAGAATTCTGTTCTCTTTCAGGATATGATTTCTCTCTCATCACACCCAATTTGGAGCAAGGTACAACATGGAAACAAAGTAAAGACTGACAGAATGGTATCTGTGGGGTGGGGGGGGAGGGAAGGAAGATTGGGAGAAAATTGTAAAACTCAAATAATATCTTTAATTAAAAATAAAAAAATAGCAAAAAACATAGTTCAACAATTATATTTCAATAAAATTGGCTCCTTAAGTTCAACATGATTGTATGTAGAGAACCTATATCAAATCGTTTGCTGTTATAGGGAGAAGGAAGGGAAGGGAAGGTTGTATAAAAATTTGGACTCAAAGGTATACAAAAGAATGAATGCTGAAAACTATCTTTGCATGCAATCAGAGGACAAATATATAATAAATTATTCAACAACAACAAAAAAACTACATGGTTACACTAAAATTCTTTCAATGACATCACTTGTTGAGGGACAATAAATTACCTCTACTTACAAAAAGTAAGTTTAGATCATGAACCCCTATTCATGTATTTCTATATCATCCACTGACAATTATGTAACAAATCATAAACACAACCATTTACAAAACATTAAGTAAAAGAAACAACAATATCATAGGTATACACACACACACACACACACACACATATATATGTATACAAATAGATACAATGAAATACAACACAATCGATGCATAAACCTAGGTCATATTTTCCCTTAATGCTGTGATTGTGAATGAAATCACACTTAGTGTAACCTAGCAGGGTGTACAAGTGGGAAAAATTCACATGCTTTGGGTAATATCTGGACTGCAACTTTTTTGGGGGAGATGTTATTTTATAAATAAACCAACATTTACTTTTTTTTGTTTTCCCTCACTTTAAAAGAAAAAAATCTTTGTAATAAAGACACATTGATAAATATGACAATTACCTTCACTCCCCATGTCTGTATTTGTAAGCCCAATTGTCCATCTTGAATAAGCTCTTAATTTTCTATTTTTCCAATTTTAATAATATTTTTATTCCAGTTTTGTGTTCTAAATTTTATATCCCCTCTTTCCTTCCCCTCCTCTTTCCCAATCAGATATCAGTTATACATGTGCAATTATGTGAAACATTTCATATTAGTCATTTTATAGCAGAAAAAAATGAAAGAATGTGAAAAATTGAATCCTTCAGTCTGTAAAATTATTTACTCAAAATCAGTTCTTCCTCTGGAGGTAGTTGCTTCTTCATTAGTCTTTTAGGATTGTCTGTTATTGCTTGGCTGAGAACAATTAAGTCACTCATAAGTCTTCTTTGAACAATATTGTTCTTTTCTGTGAGCAATATTGTAGTGCTTCTGTTCACTTCATTATGGATCAATTTATATAGGTCTTCCAAGGTTTTTCTGAAATCATTCTGCTTGTCATTTCTAATGGATTGCATTCTAGATATTGATCTATTTAGGGACATCTGTGCTACATAAAGTTACTTCTCTGATACTGCCATTGGCTGATTCTCACTGATCTCCAACTAGGAAGATTCTTTTTTTATATATACAAGCTCTAACTTAAAATCATCTTTTAGAAAGGCTATATGAGACTGTTGTCTCTCAATTGTGATAGTAGCTTTTTTAATTTTTTTTTTTATGAGAGAAGTATAGAATTTGGTCTACCTAAACCAGCTCAGACAGTTATTTATTTATTTATTCATTAGGATTCTGCATTGACTAATCAGAACACAACTCATAGCATATAGCTCAGGTTTCTGGGCAAAACAAGCATACATTGCTTTTTCTGCCAGGCAAAGCAATTTTGATATCTGTTTTTCTTTTCCTTTTTCCTCTGGTCCCCCTTAAATCTAAGAGGACAGATAAAGAAAATAGGCCCTTCTAAGAAGCATCATATTCTTTAAGTTCTGAGTTGTCTTGAAAAATAATAGTTAGGACTTCAGACTTTATTCAGTTAGTCAGGAAGTACCATCCAAAGTCTTCTGGTCATCTATTTTCCTTATTCTAATCTCTACAAATAGCTCTGTATCACAAACGAAATTCTCAGTGACAAAGTTCTGGGTATGATTAGTCAACATGTTAGATAGAATAGCACTATGCAATAAATTGATGACATTGACCTCTCAGTGTAACCAAAGACAACAGTACATCATTGGGATAACCCGAAAATGAAAATCATTTGGATTGTCAGTTGCTCCATAAGAGACACTTGTCTCTAGCAATATTGATTAGAAAAGCACAAGCCATCTCAATCAGGTTTTTACTGGCTTGGTCTCTCTCTCTCTCTCTCTTTTTTAGACTGATCTTTCCAAATGGTGATGAAGGGAAAAGTACAGAGGAACATGTCCTTGTTTCTATTGTTGTTCAGTCTTCTTTCAGTCTTATCTGGCTCTTCAGGATACCATATGGAATTTTCTTAGAAAAGATGCTAGAGTGGTTTGCCATTTTCTTCTTCAGCCCATTTTTACAGGGTGGACAAGGTCACTGCACAGATAGGTAGACAAAAAGTAAGTTTAGATGGGAGTAATTATATTCCTCAACCAGTTTGAGGAGACCTCTCTTTAAGTTAAACTAAAAGATGAAGGTTTTGACAGAAAATGGAATATTCCAGATTTGTATTAGTAATCAAATGATAAAGCATTAATATTAATTTTCCTCATTTGACTAGCTTCCTGCAACTTTCAGCTATTATTTTCCTCTTTTATCAGTTTTATCAGTCTCTTAATAATACCTGACTCAATTTCTGTCTCTCTTGTGTCCCATGAAAACATCAGTGGCTTAAGTCAGAGCCCCTGGCTCTTGGTGATTCACCTACCACTTTGATAACAACTCACCAAATTTCCCTTAAGAAGTCAATGGAATTTATTTAATCAAACCCAGTTTCTAAGTAACTTAATTATTTATCAATTTTTAAGTTTAAAAAATTTTAAATTATAAAACCATTAGACTAATGAATTGAAGAACTATCATAGTCTTGTAACTCTGATCATTCTCATCAGTCTATCATCTCTTTTTACATTCTTCAGACTGTATTCCTTTGTTCTCACATTCCCCCCTCCCCCAGTTTTTTTTTTTTTTTTTTTTTTTTTTAGATTTTGCAAGGCAATGGGGTTAAGTGTCTTGCTCAAGGCCACACAGCTAGGTAATTATTAAGTGTCTGAGGCCGGATTTGAACTCAGGTAGTACTGACTCCAAGGCCAGTGCTCTATACACTGCGCCACCTAGCTGCCCTCCCCCCTGTTTTAAATGAGTTTAATTAATTGTAATTTCTGGAGGGAGGTCAGGGATAAAGAAAAGTCTTGTGTAAGTAGAGGTGCTTTAGCTGAATTAAAAAAAAACAGATCATAGGATTTTAAAATGATTTCTATGTTAATTTTAGATCACATTTTTGAGCATAGAAACTCATATAGACTATCAATCAAGGAGTATTTATGATTTCTTTGGCACATATGCTTGCAAATATTCATATTTATGCAAAAAAACTCACATAGACTATCTACTGTTGGTTGAGAACAAAATCCAAACGTAAAAAAAATTATAGAAATGATTTTCATAAGTCACTTGGAAGAGGGGGAGTGGGAAAGGAAAAAAAAATAACATGACTAACTCTCTCTCAGCCTTTGTGTATTTTGTATTATATGGAGTTCAAATAAGACCTTCAATTTCCAGGGAAAGCATGTGAATTGTTTGAGATACATAACAGCAAACAAGTTTTAAACATTCTATAAAGACTGGGTAAGATCCAAACACATGCACTGGATGATATTCCATCACAAGACCTGGGATGGGATAGAGTGGGATTGTCCAAACAATTCCTTGTAGCAATCTCTGACTCTCCTGTAGGTTTTCTGGGGTCAGAATGACCTATGTATCCTGAGTTAAACAATATTTAGCCTCAAAAGGCTAGATTCAGATAATGTTAAAAAATAAGACATTTTATCCTTATTTTAAGTAACATAGGTCTTGTGATTATCATTATTGGAAAGAGGAATCACTCTCCACCTCCAATGCTGAGAGAACCCCAGTCCCCAGAAATATTGAAGTATTTCATTTATGAAGTTATGGACATGTTTTTATCAGCTATGAATTACTTAAGAATTAAGAATGTTTAAAAGAGAAGTACTTTTATCAACCCTCTGACTGGTAAATGTGGCACATTTTCAAGTTTCTGGGATACTATTTTTCTTTATATGTTTGTATGAGTATATACACTTCATACACATATACATACATACAATATTACATGTGTACCAAAACATATAACAAACACATCTTTGCAAATACTCCATGTACACACATGCACATGTGAAAACATATGTGTATATACATGTACACACACACACATATATATATTGAGAGAGAGAGAGAGAGAGAGAGAGAGAGAGAGAGAGAGAGAGAGAGATCATTCCATATTTTCTGGATACTGAAAAATTTCATGAAATCATTATAATTGTGTGGGACAAGATTTGATCTTTGCTTATCTCAATTATAACTTTTTCTAAAAAAGAGTAAACCACATAAAAAAATTCTTAGTTGCAAGATTTCCCATACAATGTATTTACTTTTTTTCTTTTTCTAAGGAGCAGATACATAAAGGACCCTAGCATAGAATAGACTATTACAGAGTGCATAGTATGGTGACTGGTGTACAATATGTTCTTAAGAAATGCTTGTTGACTTTATCATTTTGTACAGGGAGGCTCTGCAATAGCATAGGGGAAACCAAGTAGAAAATGGGTAGCTCTCTAGGCTAGAAGGATAGAAGATCTGAGTTCAAATGCTGCATTAACCACTTTGTAGTTGTGTGACCCCAAGTATATAATTTAACTTCTCAATATCTCAGTATGCTCATCTGTAAAATAAGGGTATTAATAGTACTTAGCATAGAGGGTTGCTGTGAAGGTCAAATAAATAAAACTTAAAGCAATATACAAAAACTATATATTACTTTTATTTAACATTTGAAGATAGTCATTAGCTTTATGTTGCTGTTTTAAAATTGAATATATATATATATATATATATATATATATATATATAATGTCCCTTTTTTTAGGATTAACAGAATATAAGGAATTTCTGAGGAAGCTGTCTATCTTTATTTGGAATAATCTCACAAAATCTCAGTAAGTATGGTAGAATTCATTAAAATAAATACATGAATCCCTTCCAGAAAACCTTTCTACATTTGTTTTAGAAGTTATGATGCCCTGCCTGACAAGAATTCTTCAGGTACAACTATTTGGAGAGAAGGTGAACATTTTTGTATCTCTGACACGAAACAGAATTTGACATTATCTTAGAAATGCAGAAGAAATCATGGAAATGTTTGAAAAGTAGCAATAATACAGGGTTATTTTTCAATCATCTTTAAAGCAGTGTAAGACCTACCTCAGAATAAAAATTCATTTCATCTCATAATAATCCATTAGTGTTCCAAATCATTCTAACTTTATAAATCTTGTCCAAAGAAAGCAAATATTTTACAACCTAATTTATGCCTTGTAAATATTTTTATTTAAGTTTGAGGGAAGGCTTCATTTGGAATAATTAACAGAATAATGAATGGGCTCATGTATACTCTTATAATTGTTAAATATAACCTTTATCTTTGATTATTGTTATGAATAAATAGATATGCTTATTTTATGCAATTATATTTGGATTCTAGAAGTAACTTATTTCATAGTTAAGTTCAATAATTTAAGTGCTTGTAAATACTTCAGTATGAGGTATCTTTTGTAAGTCAGACATTGTGTTAAATGCTGGAGATACAAAGGAAAAGGCAAGAAATAGTTGCTGTTTTCATGGGATTCCCAATCTAATAAGGAGACAACAGGCATACAATTAAGATAACTATTTAACTATTAATGTGGTTCTATGACACATTATTTGATACAAATTGGGAAAGAAATGAAGAAATCTTTTGACTTTTGCTATCATTTTCATTTTAACTTTTTGTCAGATGCATTTATATAATTTATGTATTTGTTCAGGTATGTCAGCTTACTTAAGGATTTTGTTGAATATGAATTTTTTTTGATTGATGGAGATTCATTATTTATCACTTGCATGTGGAATAAGACATTAAGGAAAGGACAAAATCTTCACTTCTTCTATCTAGTGGAACAGTTTCTGCACAACTTCAATCAAAAGGAAGCCAGATATGAAATTGTTTTTTTCAAGGTAACAATTTTTTTTCAGTTTGTGGATTGATGATAAGCACAAGATATACAAAACAAGCAATAAATTAGAATAAATATGAAGTACTGATGGAGGAAAGGCCCTGAAGCAGAGTTGGGGAAAGAAAGCCTCTAGTCAAAGAAAGGCTTTTAATGGGGACTTGAAAGGAAGATAGGGAGGTCAATAGGAAGAGTTGAGGAGGAATATCTTCCAGGTATGGGAGACAGTTTATAATTCTAGAAGGAAGTAATATTTCTAGATGATTTGTAAAAATGCACAACCAGTCTTGATTTCATCATGTATTAACTTTAGTTTTTCAAATAGAAGCCTCAGTCTCTAATCAAAAGCGTACTGGTCCCATCTCTCCTGTGCTATACTAACTCTTCAAATTTTTGTATAGGATGGAGAAAATATGTATTTTAATTATCCTGAACTACTCAGTCTCTGCACTGCATTGATACAGCATCTAGAGCACAACACGCAAGTTCCCATTCATACTGAATTTTCCAGTTGTCTTCTCCAGATTGGGAAATTTTTCTTAAAGAAAGTTACCCATACTTCCTAATTGTCTCAGATGAAGGAATAACAGCTCGACAAACTGACTTTTTAAACATATTTATAATTCATGCTCTTCAGGAGAAAATCAATGTGGTTCTTGCTTCAGGACAGGAAACAAATGTCTTCAGAATTTTTGGCTACCAAACCCAGAGTCTATATACTCACAGGGAATTTTTTGAAAAGGTAAGTTTATTATGTGAGTCACTTAAAGAAAACCAATAGCTTTAATTAAATTCAACATGTGTAAAAGGGAATGCTGCTCTAAATGGCTTACATTTTCAATTTTAGAGTAGATTTTAAATATTTGCTGAAATGAATTGAAATGAAAAATGCTGAATATTATAGAAAAAAGACTCAGAAACTCATTTGTTTGTTATGTTTTTAAAATCCTTAGAGATTGATGAAGACTTAAAAAATCATATTAGTGAGTTTAGTAACATTATTAATAATCTTCATTAGGTGATTTAGAAAAAAAACTTTGAATGTTATTATTATCTTTTGTTTTGGCATCACTTTCATTTTCAAATATATTCCCCATCTTTCCCTTCCTAGAGAGCCATTCTTTGTAATAAATAAAGGAAAGAAAGAAGAAAACAGTAGTTTAGCAAAAACCAAAAGATCACTGAATTTTGACTAATTAGGTAAATACTCACATGCATATACATATATGTGTGTATGTCTCTTTATGCATGTGTATTTCAAACACATCGTGGACTGTAATAAAAGTAAGCATTATATAGTTATGTAGTCATTTGTAGTTTTTAAAAAAACACTTGCTATTTAAATTCACTCTATGCTATCTTTCAGCAATTCTTTAAGGTAGCTAGTACTGGTATCATTATCCCTATTTTACAGATGAGAAAACTGAGCCATAGACTTCAGAGAAACCCATTTGCCATTGTCATCTTACTGCAGAGTTTTCTCTTTTTGGTTTTTTTTAAAGTTAGAATTCCTTTTTCTATATTAATATTTTGTGGAATACCAAAACTCTGTGGATAGGAAAATAGATTTTCCTTTTTCTCTTCTCATTTTCAAATGACTGCCTGATAGGTATTATGACCCTCACTTTTGTACCTCTAAGTTTATCCACTTTAGCCAGACAGCTTCTTTTGGAAGAAGACATATATAATGGTTTCCTTTGCTAGTATTTCCATATACTTGCATTTCCTCTGGGCATGACTACGTTGCCCCATTCTATTTCTCTTTGACATCACCATTATTTCTCATTATGAAACTGAAATCTGAAAGATTGACATTAATTTTAATTAGAAGCTAAAATTATTAAAATTTTTCCTGATAAAGGATCTAAATGTCAACAATGAAGATGTCAGATCTGCAGCATTTAGAGCTTCTAGCTCCATGAGCAGACTGATGGTTCAATATCAAACTCTCTCTCTCTCTCTCTCTCTCTCTCTCTCTCTCTATATATATATATATATATATATATATATATATATATATATTCCAAACTAAACCTTTCTCACCCCACCCACACTCCCTGTCACCCCCCTCAGCTATTCAGGACTCAAATAATGCTTTTAGGCAAAAAATCTGATGGGACACTATTAAAATATGGCTCATCATCATCAATGGGAAGAGGTATGGAAATCTGGACCACTGAAAAACTGGTATTATCTGCATTATCTATTATTAATTACCAATTCCCTGCTAAGGAATCAGGAATGTGGGACAGGGATGTAGCACACTTTAACCAGGCCACAGTAAGCAAGTTGGTGGGGAGAGGAGCAATGCCCATTCTCTGGGTTAACAAATTTTATTTAGTTCCTATTATCTGCTGGATACTGTGCTGAGTTGTTCTGGGGGATACAAAGAATGGTTTTAAAAAAGAGTGTTTTTGTTTTCAGGGCATTCAGTCTAATAATGGGGACAACATGTAAATATCTATGTAAGAAAAACTTTATAAAGGATGAAATGGAAATAGTCAAGAGGAACTAGACACTGGAATTAAGGTGGGGGGGAGGGAAGTCAGGAAAGGCTTCTTATGAAGATGGGATTTTATCTGGGACTTGAAGAAAGTCAGAGAAACCAAGAGTCCAGGGCGACAAACTAGAGCATTCCATGCATGGGGGCAGTCAGTCTAAATGGTCAGTTGAAGTGTCTTATGGGAGAAAAATATAGTGGACCAGTATCACTAAGTTATAGAGTAAGTAGGGAGAGGGTCTATGATGTAAGAAGATTGGAAAAGGGAGGGGAAAGCAAGATGTTGAATACCAAAGCATAAAACATCCTGTGGGAAGAAGTCCTATTAAGCAAACTACTTTTCACCAGTTCACAAAAACATACTATTTTATTGCAGTAATCTGGCTCTCTTCCTTCTTCCTCATTATAGCTCTTTTCTAAAGCATCATCACGTTGTGGAAATGGCCTCGGGTTCTCAAAGATTATGCCAACAGAGGGATTCTCCTATGCTAGTAAGATTTAAGAGTCCAGTGATGACTTTTGATTCCTCTTTCAATGGACTAACATAATTTTTATTAGAGGAACATCAGGGGTATAAACACAGAATAATGACTTTTTTTACTCTCAACAATTCTTGAAGGCATTCTTCTAAGTTGTAGAGAAATTGCAATCTGAAACAGTGAAGGGAGAAATCACTTGGGCAAACTGATCCCTGATGTGTTGGAGCAATCTGACTAACAACCCTAATCCTCCTGAAATACTTTGCAAAAGGAAGTCTGTTTATAAAATGAAGTCAGGCAATTTAGATTAAGGTATTAACTATCTTTAGTCTGTTTCAACGAATTGGAAATTTGAACTTAAAGTCATATAATGCAAAATCTTACATCATACTTAAGAAATAGTATTTAGTTAGAGATGGTATAACTTTAATTGACCTAGACCATGAACTTATTTATTTTTTGCTTGTTTTTTTTTTACCATAAGAATGAATTATATCAGGCTTATAAGGCCATCATTAAGAGTTTTGAAGTTTCTCAAACTACAGAATTGCTTTTGTACAAATATGTGAAGCTGAATTTGGGAAACATGGAAAAAGAGGTAATACTGTATATTTCTTTAGAAGCTTTGTATTTATAATAATTGCTAGCATTTAAATAGAGCCTTCTTTGTGCCAAGCATTATATTAAGGGCTTTACAAATATTTCATTTGAACCTCACAACAACCTTGTGAAATAGGTGCTATTATAATCAAAGTTTTACAAATGGAGAAATTGAGTAAATATTTTTAAGAGACTTGTCCAGTATCACAGAACTAATGAGTATAATAATAATAACAATAATAATAATAATTATTATTATTATTGGGCCTGAACATGTGGTTTATTATTGGAGGAAAATCCTGTCGATTAAAATGCTTCTACCAAAGCAAATAAGCTCCTGCTATAGGATTTAGAAGCTTAGAGTTGTTTGGGAGCACTAAGAGTTTAAATAATTTTCTCAAGATCACATGACATGTATGCATCAGAGGTGAAGTTTAAATCCAGGTTTTCCTAACTCTGAGGTCCATTCTTTCATCTTCTATTTCAGGTTAGTTTTTATTGCTAATAGCAAAGAATGTTGGGATAAAATAAAGTACAAATGTTTTTTTTAATCAGATTTTGATATACTTTCAATTTGGAATTGAACCTTTTTTCCTTGTTGTTCTTATTACTTTTTAAAAAATTTTAGGTCCATCAGACAATGTCTATTCTCAGGAATATGTGGCCAGAAGGAGCTGGTATCAGAAGAATTATCTGCTGTCTTTCCTGTTCTGTGGTTTTAAAAACTTATAAAAACATGCTAGATAGTAGAGAAATAACTGGGAAACTGGGGGAAGGCACAGAACAAGAGAACACACAGGTAGGATTTCTATTGATTCTTTTTTTTTTTAGGTTTTTTTTTGCAAGGCAAATGGGGTTAAGTGGCTTGCCCAAAGCCACACAGCTAGGTAATTATTAAGTGTCTGAGACCTATTGATTCTTTAAAACCTTTATGAAACATAATATTTTAAAAATATTTAAAATATTTTTAATAATTCATGCCTTATTTCATAATGTTGCATATTTATGAAATATCTTAGAGTAGCTCTCCACATAATATCCAGAACTTCCACCAGGTGATAAGAAGCTATGAGAATTTATATGGAGTTGCTCTGTAACCCATTTTACCATCTGAACTTTGATGGTGGTAATTATCTAGGGTAGGCAAATGAATGGAGAAGTTATAAGGGGTTATGGGTTGTTTTGGGGTAGTAGCAAACTATATAGGGATTTGTGGTGACTTCACTAGTAACATAAATTCTCTCAACATTGATGCTGCCTGAGCCCATCTATGCTTTCCTACTTGCATTGTGAGATTAAGAATAGTTATTGTCCTTTATGATCAGGGTGACAAGCTTTACATTCACTTTAATCCTTCTCAGCCCTACTCTTCTCCAACTTTCTTTCATAGGACCAGGAAATAGAATGTGGACCAGGATTTCTAGTTGGGGATTTTTCTCCTTCAAATTTTTCTAAGTTTCTCTTCCCAAAGTCCAATGTCAAGTTTCTTCACTAGTCCAAACACCTTCAAACCACCAACACAATTTCCCTTTTCCTTTTTCTTTGGTTAAAGTCATTCCTTCTGCTCTTGTTCCTCTTAAGTCCCTTGGGTTCGTATCTTACTTGCATCCCATTGTCTGTCACTTAATAGTTAATTATATAGAAGCTATATGGTACTTTGAGGTCTATAAAGATACTTCCTGTCTACTATCTTATTAATCTCCATAACAGCTCCATATATGGAGTAAAGTCTCAATTAGACACTTTAGTTTGTATAAAACTCCTTCTTTTGTACAATTATACTATTCTACAGCTTTTAATCTCTCTCTGAGTTCCCAACCAATCTTTTTTTTCAACAATTCAAGTGACAATGTAACTCTTCTTCTATAGTAAGACTTCTGATGTGAACTTCCTAAAAACTTTTTCCTCTTTTCCATAAAATTTCTTTGTCTCATCAATCACTTTTTTCCTTCCTTCTAAATGTAGACAAATAATAACATATTTCTCAATAAAACTATATGATTGTTCGCTCATGTATCCCTAATCCCTCATATGTCATTTTCTTCTTCACTGACTTTTCTCTTTCAACTGATTGTAAGAAACCTTTGTTTGCCTAATCCTAAGAAAACTTTCCCTTGATTCCTCTCCTCCATGCAAGAAAGTAGGAAAATAGAAGAGGAAAAAATATATATAGTGGGGATGTTTTAACTTGTATGCAGCATAGATCCTGGTGTTCGTGCTTTTGTAGGGCTATACTGAAGCCTTAACATTTCAGGAAGCTGCTGACCTTTGCAGAATGCTCTGTTTGAGTGTGGCTTTCCTCCAACTTTTGCCTCTTTTTCAACGAGTTAAGAGTAGGATCATCCATTGCCATTGGGAAAAGAAACTTTCACCATTTTTAAGACTGGTAAGTAATACTTGGTTTCAGCTCATAATTCAAATGGTATTTATGCCAATTCTTGATTTGCATTAATTTTACTTATTTTTTAATTTGGGAGATTTTTTTCAAATGGTAGTTTTCAATTTTCTTTGAGAATTGGTTGTTCATATTTTTGGTTTTCTCAGTAATTTGAATTATGTTAATCCTTGAAATGACTTCATCTTCATTAAATGTAGTTTTATAATGTTTTCATGTTTAATGTAAATTTAATGATTTCTCTTCATGCTAGCATTAATCCTGGACAATTCTTTTAGTTTCTTTCATTGTTAGAAATGGACAATATAGGCAACTAAGTTACACAGTGAAGAGAGTGATGGACCTGGAATCAAAGAGACTGATTGTTTAGAAATGGACTTCTCCAAATTTGGAAGGACTGCTCTTTAGAGTCAGTATGCATCATATGAGAATCAAAGCCATTCTTCCTTAGAGACTATCTATCTATCTATATCTAGGCTAGATGGTTCAGTGCACAGAATTCTGAACCTTGAATAAGGAAGACTTTTAGTTTGAATCTTCTTTCAGATTCTTGCTGGGCAAGTTACTTAATTGTGCCTCAATCTCCTTCTCTGTAAAATGGAAATAGCATTAGCACTTACATTTTCAGGTTGATAGTGTCAAATAAAATAACCCATTGATTTTCAAATCATAAAGTACTATATAAATTCTAGATCTTCTTTACTTTGCATTGCTGCTTCTACTTTTATATTTATATATTATGTATACACATATGAAATCCTATACTAATATATTATATTATCTCATTACCTTATATAGAATACATATCATTATATTAACTATATTATATTATTATTTTAAAACATATTTATGCATAATATCTATATTAGAAGTACTATGAATTAATAAAAACCTTATATATTATCTTTATGTTAAATTTAAATATTATGTAGCAAACACAATATGTGTGTGTATAAATATACATTCAGAACATAAATATATTGTGTAATAAATATATTAAAGTATTATTGTGAACTGTTTAAATTAAGTTTTTTGATCATTCATCTTTGCTCTGAAATTAGCTTTGTTCTTAACAAATCTTTTATCCTATCAAGTCAAAATAAAATTTATACTTTAAATAAGATCTTAATTGCAATATTTAAAATACCTAAGAACTTCTTAAGCTTGCTTAATTACTTTGGAAGCATCTATTATATATATATATATATATATATATATATATATATATATATATATACACACACACACACACACACACATATATATATATATATATACATTTATATATTAATTTTAAATCATTCTCATCCTGAAGAAACTCCTTTGTAAACTTTTAAGCATTGTTTTTGAGTAATTACTGAATTTGAGTTATTACATTTTGGTTATTATAATTTGTTATTAATACATGTTTTAAAAATATTTGTATTTTGGTAGATACTTTTTTGAACTGAGGAAGGAAAAATTAAAAGTTATAAATCATTTTTTCCCCTTACTGTTATAATCAAGGTGTTGCTTTCCCTTAAAGTTTTGTTATTTATGAAAGCAGCTTTCTAGGGGCAAAGCAGTGAACACCACTATTATTATCTTCGTATATGTTTTTAAAAAAAATCCCACTGTGGTGCATTTCTCTAGGGTCTTAGGACTACTGAGAATCAGTAACAATCATAATTCTAGAGTAGTGGAAAAATATGAATCATTAAAGACTGAACTTGGAGTCAGAGTATTCTGGGTGCAGCAACTTACTGCTTTTGGGACCCTGGGAAAGTCATCTGGACTCTCTGAACCTCAATTTCCTCAGTTGTTAAATGAAGCTTTTGGACCTGTTGATATCTGAATTTCTTTCTAGCTCTAAATCAATGATCCCACATATTCTGATCTCTTAACTCATACTCTTTAAAACATTTTCAGTGAACATCTGTGATAAGAGCAGTCTGTCTTTGACCTTTATGAGATAGCATTCTGATGTTTGCATTGTGACTGCAGATAGACCTGTGTAGGAAGAAAGTTTATTTTCTATATTAGTCTACTAGGTACATGATAATTTAAGTAAATACCACACAGTCTTTTGGTTCGGGCAGATGATCTGACTACTTCAGTCTTGCAGCTGAAAAAAACATCAAGAAAGTGACTCAAAAGAAGATAGTCCAAGATGGCTTTAATTGTTCCAAATGTGAGGATTTTTTTTAAGTCTGAATTCCTTAGATTCCCACATGATCATACTTACACCATTCATATTGCTTTGAGAAACACAAAGCAGAAAGAAGTTATGAAGATGTTTTAAAGTGATTTAATTTTATTTTTAGCTCATACTTGTGAGATCATCAACATAGAGAATTCCAGGTGTTGAAACTCTCTCTAATAAAGCAAAGCAACAATTATAGTTTTAGAGAACTATCTGGGGTTAATGAAAGGTTAAATAATTTTCCCAAATGAAAGTCTGAGGTGGGCTTGAATTCATTTCACTCTGACACTGAAGTTGATCTTATAACTGTTTTGTCAGCCTGTCCCATATTTATAAATATGTTTATGAATATACACATACTTATCTGTAAATCCTTACATATACACAAATACACATATTTGCATATATGTATATAATTTATTTATAATAATAGTAGCACCAAATGAGACATGTCTAGTCTACAGAAAGTACAATTACTTGCTATGAATTCAAATATAGATTTATGTAATCATTATATGATCTATTGTCCTTCCAGGGTCTAGGTCTCAGAATATGAGAATCACTGTTCTATTGACCTCAAATGTCCCCATTGGGAAATAGTAAACTAAAATCTAGTAGTTGTGTAGCTTTATTGCACATTTCATTCTGGTATCACCAACACAATTAAATTTTTTTTTCTAGTTGAAAAGATGTGAATTTTTCATTTTAAAAGAAATAACTACAAATGAGTGGAAAGTAGATTTCACCTTCCTGCCTGACTTGACAGATAATCTCTTGTGGAAAAATATTGCATACTACTATGAAGTTGAAAATCGCACAGGTATTTTTTCTCATTATTATAGAGTTAAGATCCAATTTTTATAGTTTTTATATTTCATAGATTGTAGGATCATTGAGGTGGATTTAGATTTGGATGATAACTTAAAAGCTATCTTAATCAAACTACCTTAATTTCTCACATGAGGAAACTGAAAATAGGTTTAAATGATTTGTTCAAAATCACATTAAAGATCTATTGTAAGTAGTGAGAAAATATCAATTGAAGAAATTACTAAATTACATAGACCAGTAGAGATGCAACCTAATGCAAGTGGATGAAGAGTTGAACCTGGAGTCGGCAAGATCTAGGTTCAAATTTCCTCTCTGATATTTAAATAGTTGTGTGACCATGGGGATGTTACTTAACCTCTCTGAGCTACAGGCAACTCTAAATTACAATTGAGTCAAAATGGCTAGATAATGGAAATCACATGCAAGTCCTTGGTCCAACTGGGATACTGTTTGCTCTCTTTTAATTTCTTCAATGAAAATAGACCATATTGTAGTTATTGTATAAGTAATCATTAGAAGATTCCTTTCACCATAAAAACAGTTTTCCTAAGAAACCAGGTATTTAATTTCCTTTCCAAATTACTTTCACAAAGACTCTAAGTGCCATCCCCTCTGTCCCCCTTCTTTACCGAACCTATAATTTTTAGTAAGGAAACTTTTGCTACAATGCAAATCAGTACTTGCTCTTCAATTTAAAATCTGACAAAAGATGCTTGGGGCATCTCATATTACAGCAATACTAGGAACAAAGATTGGATTCCCACAGAGAGGAGGAATTGTGGAAAAATGAAAGAGCACTGGTTTTAAAGTCATAGGAGCATCTTCAGCTCAGCCTCGGGTCCTTACTACCTGCCTGTTTGATCACTTAACCTTTCTAAGTTATTTTTAATCTGTAAAATTAGTGGGTTGGGCAAAATATCTTATAATCTATTAATTATTAAAGGGAAAACTTGCATCTTAGAAGGACCCCTAGGTGATACAGTGGATAGAGTGTTTTGAACATGGAGTCAGGAAGACTTATCTTAGTAAGTTTTAATCTAGTCTCAGGTACTTGCCAACTGTGTGACCCTGGACAAATTACTTAACCCTTTTTGCCTCAGTTCCTCCTTTATAAAATGTGCCAGAGAAGGGAATGGATAGCCACTCCAGTATCTTTGTCAAGAAAATCCCAAATGGGATCATGGAGAATTGAAGACAACTGAAAAATGACAGCAATAACCAATAATCAACAACCACAGCAACATTCATTTTAGAAGGTCAAGTGAAACAATCTTTAATAATTTGTACATACATACAAATATATGTATATATGTATATATATACATAAATATATATATATATATATATATATATATGTTTCCTTTCCAAGATTTATCATTTAACTCACATTTGTTGTGCCTTTATGTACCAATTGTTATATTATTCATTGAAGTCAACATTAGGAATAGGAATGATTTACAGGAAATCATAAGAGCTTGGGAGCACTTTTCAATGAACCAGGGTTCTGGTTCATGAAAAGCTATAAATATTCACATTTGTGGCTAGAGAGGGCAAACATTTTCTCCTTACAGACCTGGAGACAGTACTTTACTACTTCTTACAAATCTTATCAGTGTGAGTACTTTCTCAATCAAAAAAGCTGGAAACTATTCCATGACTTCAAATCTTATTCAATCCATTCAATGCATTCCTTTCCATAAATCCCCCATATAGCATGCATTTGACAAAGTACCTTGTCCAGTTAGTATCTTAAAGTGTAGCAATGTAGCACTATGGCTATTGTATCCACTAGTGTCACTATCTAATTATACTTTTATTATTTTATGTTGAGTACTGTCATATTGTATCATATCACATTACATTCACATTACAACATACTATATATAATATCATATCACATCCATATTATTGCATCCAGTTATATCTACCACTCTTACTAAAGGTTCATAAACCATGCTTTCACCAAATCATTTTCATCAGTCTCCCTTATATACAATTTCTGATTGGAAAGAGTTTCAAGGAAAGTCTATCTAGGGAAGGGATTGGGCATTTACTAAGCACTTATTATGTATGTTCCAGGCACTATGCTAAATACTTTACAAATATATTATTTGATCCTTATAAAACTCTGTGAGTTAGGTGCTATTTTGATTCACATCTTATAGTTGAGGAAACTGAGGCAAGCAAAGTTTAAATGACTTGCATAGGGTCATTCAGCTAGTGTCTAAGGTCGGATTTGAAATCAGGTCTTTCTGCCTCCAAGTCTAGTACTCTATCTGTGCTATCTAGTTGCCTCTGATACAGAGGAAGAAGGGAGATCAGAAACAACCTAGTTCAGTGATTTCACTTTATAGTTGAGGATACTAACAACCAGTGGGGTTAAACTGATTGATCAAGGACATAGGTAATAAGCATAGGAGGTAAAACTTGAATCTAGATCCTCCAACTCCAGAGCCAGTTTCTCCTTCTACTGCACCGTGTGGAGTCCCAAATCTAAAAAGAGGTTGTGTTCTTTGCTGTGCAAACTCATGATCATGGCTTGTGGTTGAAATTTTTACTTATTAGTTTCGAAAATTATAGGTAGGGTCACTTTTTAATGAAAGATTCTTATATTGAGAATATACCTTTCCCTCTTTTTTTCGATCTACTGAGCTTTAGTATATTAATTTCTAGTAGATCTTTCAAAGTTCACTTCCATAACTGGAATATGAATTCATTTTTAGAAATGGCCTTAGGATTTATTATAATAAATTTTAAAGATATTCTGTTTTCTTGAATCAGAATTTTCAAGTGTCAAATGTAAAATAAAAAAGCTACAAACAAAAATTACAGGAATTCTGGTGTCATGCTATATATGAATAACCAGATCTTTGACTTTTATATAGAAGTTGAAGATTTAAAAAGAAAATTTAGATGGCAGTGTCTAAATATATGTATTTTCAATTTATGAATAAAGTTATAGGTATTATCTCTAGGTCTCAAAAGTATTTAAAATTACTATTTTATTCAAATGTGAACTATTTTTCTTTCTTTTGCAGGATTACATCTTGAAGTGGGTGATAAAATCACACAAGAATATGAGAAAATGTGGAATACAGTATTAAACCTGTCAAAAGGCTATGATTTTGGAAGATCTATTCCTGTGAGAAGAACTTCTCAACATTTTCTTACACAGAAACAAACATCATCTAGAGGTGATAACTTTATAAAAAGTCAAATCTCACTTAATCAGAAAGAATTTGCCATCGGCTCAATTAAAGTTCTTATCTAGGCTTGGGAAATTTATTCTAAGGCAATAACACCAAATCTGGATTTCCTTTTCTCATCCTTTTTTTTTAAATGAGCAAAGATGATTACTTCAAACAGTTTGCCTTTGGACCCACCAGAAACCTTTCTCTTTTCAGCTAGTTATATCTATTTTGTTATTCAAGTTCTTGGATTATCTATATGTTTTCTCAAAACACAGTTATAAATATATATTTATCTTTTAAATTTTATCTTATCTTTATTGATGCCTTTTGTTTTATATCAATTCATTTCTGAACCTCTACCTTCTTTATTTTTTACTCAACAAGTTTTCTCTTGTAACAAAGATTTACTTTTTCTTAAGAGAGGGAAAAACAGGTCAACAAAACTATCTAAAACTATCTAACCATGTCTAATAGGATGTATAGCATTCTGTACCATAGTCCCTCATGACTACAATGAAGGGAAGTAACTATGTTTCATCAGTTCTCCCATGGAGCTAAACTTGAACTTTGGAATTACATACAGAAGTTTCTTTTTTTTTTTGTTCTTTCTATGTTATTGTAGTCTTTGATAACATCAACTTCGTTTCCCAATTTTTTTCAAGTATATAAACATGAGATCCCTAAATTGGGCCTTGTTCCATTGAAATCTCAATTTGTGGAAGATTATGCTGGAGACATTTTAGGAGACCTACCTTTTCTAAGCAGGTACCTCAAGTTGGGGGTATTTATTGTGATTCTTGCATGTTTTATACATATATATATATATATTCATGCATATGTTTGTATTGACTGGTTATTAATAAATATACATATGCTATGCATATATTAAATATTATATTGCTAACTAAATAAATTTGTTTCTCTGTCTGAAAAATGCATCCCACTGTGGGTTACCCTAGTGAGTACACAAAGCCTTATCAACTAGGACCTTCCAGAGATTTCAAGAAGCCAGGAATACCTCCATGCAATAATGACATTTATGTCTATATGTGTATATACACATACATATTATATACAAACATATTTACATGCATATGAATGAAACACTTTAGGGTTGCATAATGTGATAAATCATATATCCTCATATATCATATTATATGTGTACATATACATGTATATGCATGTAAGATTTACTATCTGGCTTACATTAAGCCAAACATGTATCCTCTCTCAACCTCAGTTGTAAAATAAAAGGGCTAGAGAAGCAAAATATGACTTCCTTTTTTGCTCTGAATCTAAGATATAATGTTCCCAAGACTTACTGTCACATGCCTTAAGCTTTTTCTGCAACAAAATACTATTATTGGAAACTGGAAAATTAGCTTTGAATTTATACTAAATTCTTTATTAGTTATATTTTTATGAAAAAAAGTACACCGAGTTCCAAGTTCCCCAATTTTAGGCTTTTTCCCAGCCTTTGCTTCTTCTTTATTTTATCTCTTCAGATACCTAAGACATATCCTTCTTTGTTCTTTGGCATATATATATATATATATATATATATATATATATATATGTATATATATACATATATATATATATATTATATAAAAATTTTTCCTGATTTGTTCTATGACATAAGAAAATTTTATAGCCCTGATCCTTCTGTGTCTTCTTACTGTTCTTGGTTGGTGTAGTGGTGTAGTGTATATATATATATGAAAAAATGAAATGCTTGATGATGAATCACAGAATTCTAGAAGTAAAAACATCTTCAGTTATCATTTAGTTCAACTGAAAAACAATCCCTACTATGCAATGTCTAATTAGTAGTCATTTGGATTATCACTAATTGTTGGAATTTTTTAAACTGTGAAGTCTAAATTGATGAATAACAAGTTATTTGTGAATATTTCTTCAGGAGAAACATCCATAGTAGAGATAGTTGAAATCATATATGATGGTATTGGAATTGTAAATTAAAATCTTTTGAATATATTTGTGACTGTCATTTCAAATACATAACAACATGACCTATATGCCAATGTCTATACATGTAGATACATGCATATGTATATGGGTAGATATACATAATCTATATACAGTTACATATATATGTCAATGTGCATGTGTGCATACATAGACACACACACACAGTTTGGAAGTAGAGTATTTAGAAAATTGACCCTGTAGTCAGTAAATCCTGATTTCAAAAACTGACCTCAGATACTTACTAGCTGTATGACTATTAGCAAATCTCCACAGTTTCAATTTCCACATTTCTAAAATGGGGGTAATCATAGCACCTATCTCCCAGAGTTGTGCAGATACAATTTATTAGCATTTATAAAGTGCTTCGAAAATCTTGAAGTGCTATATATAGTTTGGTCATTATTATTATATAGTTAAATCATGAGTCCAATATAATCCCTTTTTTTCCAGTGATGATCCAGCTATTACGTCTATTATCAAGAAGAAAAAATTTGATGAAAAAATACATTGGCATTCTATTGGATAATTATGAAAACTCCAGGTTCAGCAATAATGGTAAAAATAATTTAGTAGCAATTTAAAATATTTGTTAAAATTAGATGCTTAGTAAATACTTCCACTGTTACTATATAAGCCCTAAATGGTTGACAAAAAAGTGTAATTTGCATGGGCAGACTGAGATTATCGGAGTCATGCATGGAAAAGCACAACATAACTAAAACAAAATAACCCAAATCACATTCTCCAAGAGGTCTGACTAGGTTTTCTGCAACCAAATGTTAATGTAATAATTTATAGATTCTTTCTCTTGAAAACCCATTACTATGTAAAGCACCAGTTTTTTTTTTTTTTGTATTTCAGTGTGAAAAACTCTGCTTCATCATTATAGAAAGTTTTCAAGCCTTAAAACACACACACACACACACACACACACAGAGAGAGAGAGAGAGAGAGAGAGAGAGAGAGAGAGAGAGAGAGAGAGAGAGAGAGAGATCTAGGCTATTATTACAACATTGCTTCTTCTATTTCTTAGTCTTGAAGTTCATAGAGAAAATGCGACTGTGATAGGAACAATAGTCACAGGGTCCTTTCCATTTTTCTCTCAGGATAGACAAAACCACTTCTAAATCCTAAATGATACCTCCCCAATGCCGCTTCCTATATATTGAGGGGCATAAAATTTCCTATTCATATATTGTCAGAGTCCCTCTGAGTTAGTTGATGTCTAAAGATTATTGTGACCCTATACCTTGCTGTGATGATTGGACCTGGTTCTATACTGAGAGGGGTGAGATAGAGGGGAAAGATTTATAAAAACTACACACAAATACTATTTTTTGTTTATTTTCACTATATTAGAGTTACTAAACCTCTTTTTTAAATGAACTCTTCAATGTCTTATGAGTACTTCAGTTAGTCCCCCAATCACACCTGAACTGATCAGGTTGTTGAAGTTGGGCTCTCCATTAAAAGGGACTGTGAAATGTGAATTTTGCTTAGACTCAGTGTTCTGCCTTGCATTGTTTAGTACATGTTAATACTCAAGATTTGGCTATCATAACTGTGATCCTGGGAAATATAAAAAGGCAGGGAAGTGTGGTGAATCACAGGATAGATTAGGAACCAGGAACCACTAGGTTTAATAGAATAGTTGTGTGACTCCAAGTAAGTCAGTTAACTGATTGATCATTTACTGTATAAGAATATTGTGAGGCTCACAAAATACAATTATTAAATAATTATTAAATTAATTTAAATAAATTACATAAATTAAAAATAATAAAATGCAATGTACAATATAAAAGTCAACTGTGGTTATTTCTATATCACAGCTTCTCAGAACCCAGCACTTTCATTCCTTACATCATAGAATTATTGTGAAGAAAGTGCTTTACAGATTTGAGAATAGTCTATAAATGTGAATTATTATTAAGTCTAAAAATAAATAAGTACCCACTTGTTATTTAAGCAATAGTTCATACATCATTAACAGGTGAATTTGAACCCAGATATTCCTGCTCTGAGCTTAGCACTATCTTTCATACCATACTGTTTCTTAATGATAACTTATGCTCAGCATATCTTTCTTTTGCATCATCTTAATTTATTTTAACTTAGAAAGGACAGGAAAAACATTTTCCTCCTATTTTAAAGGTTATGTAAAATGTTGGCACCTTTTTGGATTTTCCCATTCCAGTGTACTGAACTCCCATATGTTCTAATACAACTATGGGGTAGGATGGTGCATCATGGTGGCCTCTTATGTCTTAAAATTGGGTTTTGAACTTCTGGGCCTCCTAAGGTCTACTCTATAGGACCAGAGTGATTGTATAGGACACATTCAGTCATATGACTTCTCTAAAGGCTCTGGTTTAGGCTTATGAAACCCTCAGATGGACAGATCTCTTCTGGGAGAATTGGGCTGATGTTCCTGAGATCTACCTAAGGTGAGGGTAGGGAGGAGATAGATCTTTTAGAACTTCAAAGAATGGGGTGCAATGGATAGAGCACTAGCCCTGGAGTTAGGAGTACCTGAGTTCAAATCTGACCTCAGACACTTAATTACCTAGCTGTGTGGCCTTGGGCAAGCCACTTAACCCCATTGCCTTGCAAAAAAACCTAAAAATAAATAAATAACTTCAAAGAATGGCTTCATCCAATTTAAGGTATTCTAAAGATTAGTGACTCATTGATCCTAGAATGCTACCTCAAAGATGACCATGGAACCTGAGTCAAATAATTCTAGCTTGTTTGTGTCCTGGAGGATTCTCATAGAGATTTCAGTGTATCTACTTCCAAAGTGAAGGTATAGGTAAGTGGTACTTAATGTTTTGTTGTACCCATAGTTCTTGGTAATATAGTCATAGGGAATGCCTAGGAGGTCTGCACTTTGGTAATAAAGTTCTTTTTGGGAGAGACATTATAAACTTGTCCAAAAGAGCTATTATTTAAACATTTTAAAAATAATTTATTCATTGTAGCTGGATCCAGAGATTGTGATGAACTAAGGAAGGTACAGAAACTCTAGTTTTTATCAATATTTTGGAGAATCTTTGCATGGAAGACACAATTCAATGAGGATTGTAAAAGAAGTGACCCCACTACCTCCAACAAATACTTCTCAACCAAAGAAAATAAAATCAAAGGTAAATTGATTAGCATAATTAAACCTACTGAACATCATTCCTAATCTAATTTGGTAGAAGATGCTCACTCATATTAAAATACATTAGTCTTTTTCATCTATTTATAGTTTTGTGTTTGCAAAAGAATGAAGAAAAGACTTTGAGGAGGTGTATCTTTCTTTGAATAACAGGACCATATTTACCTTGCTAACCTTAGCTACCTATTTTGAATCTTTATTGCAATTTGTTAATTCTTCTGGGCAAGTTTAATTTTGTATAAAACTTCCCCATGGTTCTCAGATTTTATATTTGATTCTGGAGGTAATAGGAAGTCATTGGAGTTTATTGAGTATGTGTGTGTCTATGTGTGACATGGTCATAGCTATACTGTTTGAAAATCACTTTGCATTTTCACTAACTGAATAGTACCTAAAAGATAGTCCTTAATATTTACTTCCTAACTGATTATTTCTCTTGACTTTAGATTCTTTCATGATTTCTGAGATCTCTTATAGTTCTAAATCTATGGGACTGAGTACTAGTTATTTACTATCTGTTTGATACTCCTCAGTTTCCTTTCTTGGTTTATCAGTCACAGGAAACATTTAAATCTAGATGTACCCTTAGGATCCTGGATCCTTAATATCACCTATCTATATTCTATCATTTCTCTGAAAGTTAACATTCATGGAGGTATGTATAAAAATATACACACATTTGTGTTTCTGTGTAAAGGTATACACTCAATGTAGTTGTGTAGTCATTTCAGTTTTAGACCAATGCTTTGTGACCCCATTTGATGTTTGATTGGCAAAGATACTAGAGTGCCTTGTTTTTTTCTTTCTCCAATTCATTTTACAGATGAGAAAACTTAGGTAAAGATGATTAAGTGACTTTGCCTAGGGTCATAAAATTAGGAATATCTGAGACCAGATTTGGACTCAAGTCTTCCTGACTCCAGGTTTAGTGCCCTAACTATTGTATCACCTAGCTGCCTAAAGACATAACACACACACACACACACACACACACACATACACACAAACACATCCTGATCATCAGTTACAATTGCCTTTAGGGGCGGCTAGGTGACTCAGGTAGTGGATAAAGCACTGGCCTTGGAGTCAGGAGTACCTGGGTTCAAATCTGGTCTCAGACACTTAGTAATTGCCTAGCTGTGTGGCCTTGGGCAAGCTACTTAACCCCATTTGCCTTGCAAAAAAAAAAAACAATTGCCTTTAGGACATTTCAATTTGGATATCCAGAAAAATCTTTGACTCTGTTTTGAACTTCCTTTCTGAAACCCTCTCACCTCTAAACTTTACTATTTCTGTCAAAAATACCAGTATCTTCCTAGTAACTCTAGTTTAAACTTAAGTACAATATTTGATGCCTTATTATATATCTCTTAATCTCATAATTCCACACATTAGTCAAATTTTACTGTTTCTGTTTTGCTATATTTCTTTTATCCTCTATCTTTACTAATTCACAATTATTCACATATTGCCTTATTTCAGTTAGATTTATTAATTGGCCTCTTTGCTTCAGGTCTCTCACTATTCAAGTTGACTCTCAATACTGTGATCAAAGACCTGATCATGTCATTCTTCTAGTCCATCATTATCAGGGACTTCTTATTGCTCCTAGAATAAAATAGAAACTTCTCTGACCATCTCTTAAAATCATTCAGAAGATGACTTCAAATTACCTTTTTATTATACATTGATCCCAAACTGTTTATATAATCTCTATAATGCAGCCTCTGTTTCTCACAAGTTTCTCCAATTCTCATTTCTGTATATTTGTTGTACTTCATTCCTAGAATGGACTCTTCCTATCACTACCTCATAAGTTCCTTCTTCTTCTTTTAAGAATTATCTCAGTCATCATCTTCTATATGAAAGTTTTCCTGATCACTTCAACAGCTGGTGTGCATTCTAGGTGATTATATCTATATCTATATCTATATCTATATCTATATCTATATCTATATCTATATCTATATCTATATCTATATCTATATCTATATCTATATCTATATATTAAGTTTTATATAGAATAAATGGAAAATCATTAACCAAAGGAAGGCACTGAAATAAATAGAGTTAGGAAAGGTATCTTGGAGGCCATGGAGTTTTACTTAGAATTTAAAGCCCGGGGGGGGGGGGGTCGTCATAAATGAGAGCAGAGAATTCAGTGTTCCAGATAAGAAAGACAGCCTGGCTCCAAGAGTTGGAGTGTCCTGTTCCAGTGAGAAGATCAGTGTTTATGGATCAAAGAGAATAAGTCAAGGATTAAAGTGTAAGAAGACTGGAAAGGAAGGAGGAACAAATTATGAAGAACTTTGAAGGCCAGACAGGAGGCATTTTATATTCAATCCTGGAGGCAATAAGGAACCAATGGAGTTTATTGAGTGTCATATTATTGATGTGTCATGATTGAATCTAGGCTTTGGAAAAATAGCTTTCCTGGTTGAATGACACATAGATTGGATTGGGAAGAGATTTGAGGCAAGCAGGCCTATGCTATTATAATAATACAGATATGAAGTGATGAGAAGACTATACTAGAGGAATGGCAGTGTCAGAGGAAATAAGGGACATATTTGAAAGTTGTAAAGATGAAAGGTGGTGGTGAGAAATAATGATGAAATTAGTATAATTTCTAGACTATGAGTCTGAGGAATAGGATGATGATAATGCCCTTCATAGAAATAGAGAAGCTCAGAGGGTGGGCAGTTTAGGAGAAAAGGTAATGAGTTCTATTTTGGACACGATTTTTAAGAATTATTAAATATTTATTGATTGATTTACCTGTGATACTATGAGGGACGGGGGGGGGTTGACTTGATTTGGAGTCACCAGATCTTTTGTGTGTCTGGTACCAAGCATTCTTTTCTCTGAGAGAATAATACCTGATGGAGGGAGGGTGTGAGGTGGGGAGGTTTCCTAAATTATCTGTGAAAATAAGACACAGTTGTTTGCATTCAATTCATTGACTCCATGAAGTATTTCATATATTGATTCATTTGGTATGAAAAGTTAATGAACTGAAAGAGCTAAGAGCTAATGTGGACTCTCCAAATGTCAAATTTGCTTCGAAGTGATATGCATTTTTTTGACTTGTGAAAAATTTGATCAAATGAAACTTACTTCTGTGTTTACTTATTTTCTAGAAGAGTAATGCACATAACATCATTGAAGAAAACAAAAAGAGAAGACAAGCAGAAATAGAACAAAAAGAACAGGATAGATGGAATGTCTATTGAAAGTGAAATTAAAGAAAATTTCAATAATGGAATTAAAATCCTAGATGATTTTCTCAGGACTTGTGTGAGTAAATCTGTAAAGTTTATGGCTGAAATGGTAGGAATGGAGGCTTGTTTTAAGTCATGGAAAGAGCATTGCTTAAATCAAGGTAAGTGAATTCGTAATTTTGATCCTTAGAATAAAAAGTTAGATAAGAAGCAATTAAATGTTACTGACCACATTCTCAACTGTTCCCACTATATACTTGTATAAAAATCTCCTTTTGAATTTTGAGTGAAAAAATTACTGCTTGTTGAGTTTAACTATAAAATTATAGCTGCTTGCTAATACCAACATAAATGACAAACCCTGGAATTTCTGTAATTATGGTAGAATTTTTAATGTATCTAAAATAAAGGAGAATTTGTTACTCAAATTCAATTAAACATCAGCTAGAATCATCATAGTCAATATTTAAATATGGATAAGAATTTCAATTTTCATGCCCTTACCTAGAAAACCTCAGTGTTATCATAGTTATTGCTGTAAAGTGCTAAATAAATGATAACTACAATTATAGTACTTATCATAATTATTAATATGCCATATATCATAATTGATATAGGATCTTAAGAGTTATGAATTGGAACACATTGATAATAGGATAGTTGGTGGGATCAAAATGTTTTTTGAACAGAAATTATATATTTAAACCAGATGTTAAAGCAAATATGGAAAAGGTTAGATTTTAAGCTTTCTGCTTGTTCTGCCTGATTTGAATACTATAGATAACTCAAGTTCTTTCTCAATAAAATTGAAATTCATTCAACAGAAGAGAAACCCAGGGATTTGAGTATTGCTGCTCTGGTGATGAAAAGAATCCACATAATCCATGAAAAATATCCACAACTCAAATCGAAGACACACCGGGAAAAATTAGCTAAATGTCTAAAATACCTTGGATTTGACAACTTGGCAGATTCTTCCTGTAGCCAGGTAAAAATTAGAGCATAATCCAATGTTTCTAATCATTTGTTAGAAGCTCAGGGCAGGTCCATCCTCCATTTGCAGATGGAAGTTCCTCCATGCATAATTAGGACTAATAAATTGCTGATAACAACAATAAAACTGCAACAACAAAAATATCTAAATGATTTCATTTTGTCTTTTCTGCAGTTAAATTTAGAAGTTTTAGTCTTGAAGATTGAACATGTTTGTCTTTAAACACCTAAAATTAATCATTGAAATGTTTACAATGTGGTATAGTACATGTATTTTCAAGATGAAATTGATTGAACCAAGAGCTAGTAAGACCAGAGCTCAAATTTCACCTTGAATGCATTACAGACTGTGTGCCTCTGGCAAATTTGTGGAGCAGATGTTTATCTGCTTTAGTAAAGGTGGTTTCCTCTTTGTTGAGAAATGTAAGAGAAGGGAGGAAAAAAGGAATGAACATTTATATTATGCCCATTATGTTCCAGGCACTGTGTCAAGTATTTTCTACATATATTATTATCTCATTTGTCCCTCATATCAATATTATGAGGGAAGTGCTATTATGATCTCTATTTTTCAGTTGAGGAAATTGAGGCAACTAGAACTTAAGTGTCTTGCATGGGGTCTGACAGCTAATATGAATGAGACTAGGTTTGAACTCAGATCTTCCTGACTCAGCACTCTACTCATTATGCCACTAGCTATCTATACTCAAATATAAATTTTTATAACCATATGTGACCTGGAAACTATATATATATATATATATATATATATATATATATATATATATATATATATATATATATATATATGTATGTATATAATACTTTATATACTTGTAATAAATAATCTGTATTTTGATTTCACATGCATATATATATATATGTATATACATATCTCCATATGTAATCTGTTAAGAATACTAGTAATGTAGCATGGTCTTTAAGTCAAGAGACTCTGGGTTAAAGTTCTATTTTTAATATATATTGATTGCTTGATTTTGGGCAAGTCATTTAAATTTTCATTGTTACTTGGAAAAATCAGTGTATAAGAGATAGATTTATGGAGAATCACTTATGGAGAAGTTGCTCAATTATATTGGTTAAAGTGAAGACAATTTTCACAATAAATGTTCCTTACTCAAATGAATACACAAGTCTGAAACTCTACCATCACTACTTACAAAACTACACAAAATTCTATTTATGAAATTGGTAAAAGTACTTGTAGTATGGAATATTGTATCATTAGCAAAACAAAATGGCAGAAAACATTCATAGTTTCTTTTTTTTTTGCAATGAAACACTGATTTTAAAACTATAGATTTCTAAATCAACTAGGTAACTACTTACTGAGACAAATATATATATATATATATATATATATATATATATATATATATAAAATTGATCTTTATTCTGCATGAAAGTAGTACAAAACTATTGTAAAATTTTTAGACAAGGTAATTTTATCTCTGTAAAATATATGAAGAAACTTAAAACAGTTTTTAATAATTATAGGTAAAAAATTTGGATAGTAAGGACATTTCCAAGTATTCAGTTCAGATGGGAGCAGCTCAGTTTCAGGTAAGCTATATGGGTCATTATTTATTCCAAGAAGAAAGAAGTGATCCAGATCCCAGAGTGCATCATTTTATACCAGATACATGGCAGGTAATTGTTAAAAAGTTCTGAAGCCTACATTGTAGGATCTCATTGGTAGTAATGGAGAAAGATCACATGGCACTATATTTAGATTGGAAATAGACTACTTTAAAAATGCAATATAATGGCAGGAAAGATGATATACCAGTAAAATGCCAAATGCAAAAAGTTTGAACGTATAAAAATGGTCAACTGAAATAATCAGACATGAATCTTTTTTGGAGGCTTATTCTTTTTATATTTTTTGTTTTAATTAACAGGCATTTGTTTTTGTTTTTGAGCATGGTTGATATAGGAATTTGTTTTGTCAATATAAATCAGACTAATGGTCACACAGAACTGATCATTTGCTTTTGGTTTCTTTTCCAGTTGGTGTCCTGAATAAATTTCATCACTTTAATGATTGTTTCTTAAAAGTTGAACATATTTGACAGATTTTTTTTTATTTTCATATTCCTTTCTAATATCTGATTGATGTACTGTTTGATCACTTGGGTATTGGTTGGCAGTAAATTCATAGATTACTTTTAAAAATCTATTTTATTAATTAATGCCTTTTTGTACAATAAAATAATTTTGGCATATATTTCCACTATTTTTCTTTCCATTTTCCCTTTTAGAAGAATTGAATCTTCATGCATTAAAAAGAAAGACCAGGGAAACAAAACCAACATATTGATTGTTCCAATACTGGAATATGAGTAAATGGATCATTCTTCATTTCTCTGAAGAAAAGAAGGAATTATGTACTTTGGGGTGAAATCTGTATATAATATTAACTTGGATTTTGTCTATTTTTTTCCTCCCAGATATTTGGTCATTGTTTTCTTACCTTTCTCTGTTTATTTCTTTTTTGGGAGGGTATTAATCTGTATCAATTGGAGAAGACTTTTTTTGAATCTTTTAATTTTGAGGAGCACATGAATTATTTTTTGACTAGATTGACTGTAGACCCTCTTAAAAAGAATACATGATTTCTTTCACTGTTTTACAATGAAAAAGTTACCCCCATAATGAACTAAACCAAAGTTAAGTTAAATGAGTTGATAACTTTGGTAAGCACTCATTTTTTATTGCTATTATATGCTTTGTTTTAATAATCCCTTATTATTTATTCTGTTACACACAATTATAATGCTTGTTGGTTGATTAAAGACGATCAAGAGAGGCAGCATTTTCCAGAAAATCAAGTTGACTATAACAAAATGCTAACATTGTTTAAAAAGTATCTTCCCATTTTTTTATTAAGTCGAATGAAAGTTGTTTTGTACTTTTGGCCTGATGTGGGCTATTTAATGATATATGTTAGAAATGTAAATCCAACGGTGAATAATATCTAATCAAGGGCAAGTCATTATACAATGAATAATGAACTGATTTTTTTGGCATTGTTGTTGAACTCAAACCATTTTCTTAAGAGACTTGTAAAGTTTGAAAATTATCAAAATTAACTTATTAAGTTAGGAAGTGATAAAATCAATATATGTATACTTGTGTTTCTGGAACAAATAATTTCAATAATCAAATCACCCTCTCTAAGAAAAATGACAGAAAGAATCGAGTTATTTTGTTCTGTTCCTTTTCCTGGTTGAGATTATTAATCTCATACTGGTAATAATAGTAAACAACTGAAATTAATATCAGAAGTATCCAGTTCCACATTAACCAGTCTGTGGTTTCCCCACTGCCTCCAAAGGTCTTCTGCAATATAACTAAGTCCTGAGTAGTGAGAATATTGAATCCTCTAAAATGATCGCATGTTTTCAAATTCACACCATTTGAACTATAGTTATATAAAATAAGATAACTAGTTCCAACCCTGTGCCATGCCAATTCAAATAATGCGATCTCTTCATGGGATTTATTTTTGGCTCTAATAAAAGTGTTTATGAAATTATTTGTGTGTTGGGGTTGGAATTTGAGCCAGAGTTGATATCAGCTGAGAAGAACTTGAAAGAGTGAGTTTTCAGGGAATCATACTATATAATCCCCATATATTTGTATAACCTTAAATGTCTGTCTGTGCTGGGCAAAATAGCAATTAGTCCATGGAATTATTGAAATTAAAAGTGCAGAATTAAATTTTTTTAGAAAGCCAAATTTTAAATAGAACTTATACATAGAATGTGTTTTCAACATGAAATATATAAATTGTTTTTCCTTTAGTAGGAGCTTCTTGATGTTGTAGATAATAATGAGTCAGCTATGATTGTTGCTCCAACCTCATCAGGCAAAACATATGTCTCCTATTACTGCATGGAGAAAATCTTAAAAACCAGTGATGAAGGGGTGGTTGTATATGTTTCACCTACAAAGGTATGGTCGGTATCATTTTTTTTTGTTTGGATTTAAGCCTACCCAGTTTTTCTCCAGAACAATTTTTATTGCCCTTAGCTCTCTGATTTCCTTTTACTTTTTTTTCTACTGCCTAAACCTCTTTACTTTTATCCTCTTCCCCCTTCCATTGACCCAGAGAAATGTAGATATTTGAAGAGGTACATTGACTCTGGGGAACCACTTAATACATTTCCTAAACACTTATCTTGTTTTGAAGACTCTGATCTGATGAAAATTTCAGTAAAGACAAGAATGTGAAATGTATGATTGACCTGTAGAGTCATTATCTTCCTTGCTATCTACCCTGCATTTTACTTTTTTTCCTCTTTACCCTATCCTATCTCACCAGTGATTTGCTTCTTCACCTCCCTCAATCTGTCTCCCCTTTTATTAGTCACCTACCCACCTTTTTCCTCCCCCTTTCCCTTTTCCCTCCTAATACCTGAAGGGTGAGATAAATTTTTAAACTCAATCAAATATGAGTCAAATCCAATGAAAGTAAGATTCAAATAGTTTCTCAAACCCTCCCTTCTTTCCTCTCTAGTGTAATTGATCTTTATGCCTCTTCATGTAATGTAATTTACCCCATTCTGACTTCCTCTTTCTCCAATCTCATTACAATCCCCCTTTTAATGTCTTAATTTTTGAAAGATCATCCCCTCAAAATCAACTTATGTCCATACTTTCAGCCTAAATATACTCCCTCTAATAGATTTATAATTCTCAAGTTTCTTTCTCCCAGGTAGGGATGTAAACAGCTTAATTTTTTTGAATAGCCATCTTTTTCTTTTTCCTTATTTATCTTCATGCATCTCTTGAGACTCCTGTTTAAGAGCAAATTTTCTGTACAACTCTGATCTTTTCATCAGGAAAGTTTGAAAGTCGCCTATTTTGTTCAATCTATATCTTTTCCCTCTGAAAGAGTATGCTCAGTTTTGCTGGGTACTTGATTCTTGGTTGTAATCAAAACTCCCTTGACATCCAGAATATCATTTTCCAGGTCCTTCAATCATTTAATGTTGATGCAGTCAGGTCCTATGTAATTCTGACTCATCTTCTTCATGTTTGAATTGCTTCTTTCTGGATACTTGTAGGATTTTCTCCTTGCTTTGATAATTCTGGGATTAACTATCATATTCCTTGACATTTTCATTTTGAAATCCCTTTCAGAATTCTTTTAATCACTATTTTTGCTCTCTGTATCCAGGATATCAGGGTAGTTTTCCTTGATGATTTCTAAAAGAATGCTGTTCAGGCTCTTTTTTAATCACGGCCTTCAGGTAGTTTAATAATCCTTAAATTATCTCTCTTGGATCTATTTTCTATGTGATATTTTACATTTTCTCCTATTTTTTCATTTTTTAAAAATTTTAACTGCTTCTTGGTATCTCATGGAGTCCCAGCAATTTTTCCATATGATTTTTAAAATCCTTTTTTGAGTTCTTCGAAGAAGTCTTTCTGTGCTGGAAACCAATTTATAGCCTCTTCTTAAGCTTCACATATACACTAATGCTCCCTATGATAGACCTAACAGGAAAATGTTCTTCTGTATTTTTTTGTGGGTTCTGTCACTGCAAAATCTGATAAGAGGCTTGATTAATCTCATTTCTGAGGGAAAACCAAGAGAGCTTAAGAAACTTTTTGTCCTGTCTCTGCCATCATGACCAGAACCTCCTGAATTTGTATTTTTTTTTATCATTTCTGGAGAAAAATAGTGTGAGGGTCAGCTTTGCATCAGGTAGATGTGGTTTCAGGATTTTCCCCTAACATATCCTGATCATTTGATCTTAGGAAGATCAGTCAATGTCTCTAAGAATTTTTGTTGCAGATGATTTTATGAATTTTTATTGGTGAAGAGAATGTGCATTGAGAATATGCAAAATAACCTTGAGGGCAAAGGTTATCTCACTTTTCTTTTAATTAAAATATTTTAATTTATTTATTTTTCCAACTATATGCAATGGTAGTTTTCACCAACCAATTTTCTTGCAAGGTTGGGTTTTCCATTTTTCTTCCTTTCTCCCTTCCTCCCTTCTTTCCCCTTGTCCCCCTGACAGAAAACAATCTAATATTGGCTCTACATGAGCAACTATGTTAAACATAGATCAATATTAACCATGTGAAAGAAGAATCAATCCTAACAGAAAAAAAAATTAGAGACCAAAAAATGACATAATACATAAGACAATTTTTAAAAAACTGAAGATGAAAGTTTTGGTCTGCATTTAAACTCCACAATTTCTTTTCTGGATATGAACATTATTTTTCATCACATCATTTAGATTTATCTTTGATTATTTTACTGCTGAAAATATAAGTCCACAACAGTTGATCATCACCCAGTATTGTTATTAGTGTGTATAATGTTACTCTGCTTCTGCTCATTTCACTTAGTATCAGTTCATGTAAGTCTTTTCAGGCTTTACTGAAGTCTTGTCTGTCATTATTTCTTATAGAACAGTATTGTTACATCACATTCATAAACCACAATTTGTTCAGCCACTCCCCAGTTGATGGGCATCCTCTCAATTTCCAATCTTTTGCCATAATAAAAATAGCTGCTGTGAATATTTTTTGTACATGCATGCTTTTTAATCTTTTTTGTGATCTCTTTGGGATACAAGTCTAGTGATGGTTTGCTGGATCAAAGGATAGCACAGTTTCATTGCTCTGTGAGCACAATTCCAAATTGTTCTCCAGAAAGGAGAGTTCAGTTCATAATTCCCAATAATGTATTTGTGTCCTAGTTTTCCCGCATTCCCTCCATAATCGATCATTTTCCTTTTTAATTCATTTTGATCAATCTGATAGGTGTGAGGTGGTACTTCAGAGTTGTTTTAATTTGAATTTTCCTAATCAATAGTGATTTAGGGCATTTTTTATATGACTATATGTATCTTTAATTTCTTCATCTGAAAATTGCCTTTCTGTATCCTTTGATTATCTATATTTAGAGAATGTCTTGTTTTATTATTCTCTATATATTTTAGAAATGAGTCCTTTGCCAGAAAACTAATTGTAAAAATTGTTTCCCAATCTTGGTTGCATTGGCTTTGTTTGGCAAAAGCTTTTCAATTTAATGTTATCAAAATTATCCATTTTGTCTTTTAAAATGTTCTCTATCTCTTTGTGGGTCATAAATCACTCCTCTTTCTATATATCTGACAAGTAAACTATTTCTTATTAACCTAATTGGTTTATGATATCATCTTTTATGTCTTAATCCTGTAGCCCTTTCAATTATATAGGGTGTGAGATGTTGACCTATGCCTTATTTTTGTGATACTATCTTTTATTTTTACCACCAATTTTTATTAAAAAGTAAGTTGCTCTCCAAGAACATTGAACCTTTGAGTTAATTGAACAGCAGATTACTATAGTCATTTATTGCTATTTCTTTTGTATCTAGTCTATTCCACTGATCTACCATTCTATTTCTTAGCCAGTACCAAATAGTTTTAATGACATGCTTTATAATACAATGTTATATCTAATATTATTAGGCCTCCTTCCTTTGCATTTTTTAAATTAATTCCCTTAATATTCTTTACGTTTTTTTCCTCTATATGTATTTAGCTACTCTATTTTTTCAAATTCAATTAAATAATTATTTTGGAATTTTGATTGGAATGATAATGAATAAGTAATTTAATTTAGGTAGAATCATCATTTTTTATATTAACTTGGCCTACCCATGAGCAATTGACATTTGCCCAGTTATTTAGATTTGATTTTATTTGTATGAGTTATGTTTCATAGTTGTTTTCATATGGTTTCTGAGTCTACTTCGGTATACTCCCCAAAATTTTGTCTAGAGTTACTTTGGACTATCTCTCTCTTGCCTCTGTATAATATATAGAAATATTGATGATTTATGTGGATTTACTTTATATCCTGAGACTTTGATAAAGTTGCTAATTGTTTCAAGTAGTTTTTAGATGATTTTCTAGGGTTCTCTAAATATACCATCATATCTTCTACAAAGAGTGAGAATTTTGTGTTTTCATTACCTATTCTAATTCCTTCCATTTCTTTTTGCAAAGGCTGACATTTCTAATTCTATATTGAATAGAAATGATAATAGAAGGAGGCATAGCCAAATTAGATAAAAAATTACAATATGAAACATTTATCATCAAAACTATTTGGTACTGGCTAAGAAATAGAGTGGTATATCAGTGGAATAGAGTAGGTACAAAAGATATAGCAGAAAATGACTATAGTAATCTGTTTGGTTAATTCAAAGATTCTATGTTCTGGGAGAACAACTCATTTTTTGATAAGAATTGCTGGGAAAGCTAAAAGACAGTATTGCTAAAATTAATCATCACCCCAATCTTATTGCAAATGCTTCTGGCTTCTCTGCATTACATATAATGCTTATTAGGGTTTTAGATAGACGAATGGGTGTTGTATTTTGTCAAAAGCTTTTTCAGCATCTATTTAAATAATCATATGATTTCTGTTAGGCTTGTTATTGATATAGTCAATTGTACTGATAGTTTTTCCAATATTGAACCAGCCCTGAATTCCTGGTATACATCTTACTTGATCATAATGTATTTTCCAAATGATAACTTGCCGTAATCACTTTTCTAGTGTTTTATTTAAAATTTTTGCAATCACTCATTAAGGAAATTATTCAATTACTTCCTTTCTCTGTTTTTACTCTGCCTTTTTTTAGGTATCTGCACCATATTGGTGTAATATAAAAAACTGTGCAGAATTTCTTCACCTATTTTTTCAAATAGTTTATATAGAATTGAAACTATTCCCTGAATGCTTGGTAGAGTTCACATGTGAATCCCTCTTGCCCTGAAGATCATTTCTTGGGTAGTTCATTGATTGTTTATTCAACTTCTTTTTCTGAGATGGGGTTATTAAGTATTTAGTTTCCTCTCCTTTTAAACTGAGCAGTTTATATTTTTGTAACTATTAATCCATTTCACTTAGATTGTCAAATTTATTGACATAGATTTGGGCAAAATAGTTCTGAATTATTACTTTAATTTCCTCCTCATTGGTGGTGAATTCACTTTTTTCATTGTTGATACTGGTAATTTTGTTTTCTTTTTTTTATTTAAATTAGCCAAAGGTTTATCTATTTTATTGTGTTTTCTTCATTATGCCAACTCAGTTTTATTTATGTAAATAGTTTTCTTATTTTTGATTTTCACAATTTCTTCTTTGATTTTCAAAATTTCTAATTTGGTATTTAATTAGAATTTTTTAATTTATTCTTTTTCTAACTCTTTTAGTTGAAGGTCAAATTCATTGATCTCCTTTTTCTCTATTTTATTCATGTATACATTTAGAAATATAGTATTTTTCCTAAAAAATGTTTTGATTATTTATCCCACAAGTTTTGCTCTGTTGTCTCCTTATTATCATTGTCTTGAATGAAGTTACTAATTATTTTCATGATTTGTTGTTTGATCCATTCATTATTTAAAATTAGGTTATTTATTTTCAATTAATTTTGGTCTACCTAGACATTTTTTGCATGTGATTCTTATCACATCATGATCTAGAAAGAAAGAATGTTTTTATTATTCCTACCTTTATATGATTATATCCTTAATACTTGGTCAATTTTGGGGCAGGGGCTATGTTCTTCAGGAAAAATTATATTTTCCTTTCTATCCCCATTTAATTTTCTCCAGAGGTCTATCATATCTAACTTTTCTAATATTGAATTCACCTTCTTTAACTTTTATCTTGTTTATTTTATGGTTAGATTTATCTAATTCTGAGAGAGGCATATTGCTGCCCCCTACCAGTACATCTCAAATCACAAGAATCTTTCTCCCAGATTGGAATTGAAACAATTTAATCTTATTGAATAGCAGTATTGTTTTTTTTCCTCTTGTTTACCATTTCATGTATATCTTGAGGCTCCTGTTTAAAGATCAGATTTTTTGTTTAGCCTTGGCATTTTCATCAGGAAAGTTTGAAAGTCATCTATTTTGTTAAACATACATCTTTTCCCCTGAAAGTGTATGTTCAATTTTGCTGGGTCATTGATTCTTTGCAGTAATCAAAGCTCCATTGACCTTTGGAATATATCTCAGACCATTTGATCCTTTAATGTTGATACAGCCAGGTCCTGTGTCATCTTGACTGTAGTTCCTTCAAATTTGAATTGCTTTCTTCTGGATGCTTGCAGGATTTTCTCCTTGATCTGATAAATCTGAAGTATGGCTACAATATTCCTTGGCATTTTCATTTTGAGCTCCCTTTCAGGAGATGATCTGTGTCTTCTTTCAATGACTACTTTGCTTTCTAGTTTCAGGACATTGAGACAGTTCTGCTTGAAGAGTTCCTGAAGAATGAAATCCAGGATCTTTTTTTTTTTGGTCGTGATTTTCAAGGAGTCTAATTATTCTTATATTATCTCTCCCACATCTATTTTCTAGATCAGTTGTTTTACTAATGTGGTATTTTCCAATTTTTTCATTTGTCCATTTTTTAATTTTGTTTAGCACATTCTTGGTTTCTCATGAAATCCTTAGTCTCCATTAGTCCTATTCTATTTCTCAAGATAGTATTTTCTTCATTTTGCTTTTGGTCAATTCTATTTTTAAAAGAGTTATTATCTTTTACTTGTTGCCCAATTGTATTTTTAAAGGATTTGGGTTTTTTTCTGTTACTTTTTCTTGCAAGATGTTTATTTTCTCTTTCATTTCATTTTCTAATTTTTCCATTTGAGTTTTAAAATCCTTTCTGAACTCTTCTAAGATGTCTCTCTGAACTAGAAACCAATTAATATCCTCCTCCATAGCTTCTTATGTAGCACCCCTTCAATGGATCCTGTTTTTCTGTAATTGTTCTTATTCATTTTTCATTTTGAGATTGTTATCTATGTCAATGAAGAGGATTTCTGGCAATCCTTCAGTGTTGAGAAGCCTAGAAGCTTGTTTACTGCCCTGGGCTGTTGATTTTAGGAACACCTAGGGACTGACTGATTAGGGAAGCCTGAGGTTTTCTCCCTCTGGGCTATCTGTTCTGGGGATGTCAACCATGCATTCCTTACACTGGGGGCATCTCTGGGTTGTCTACAAATAGTCCTGTACTGGACTAGGTGGACAGGCTGGAAATGCAAGGGGATCTCTCTATGGATAGACTATAAACACTGGGGAAGTCCCAGCAACCCTGGTCTATTGGGAAATGTAGCAACATTTGGGGCTATTTCCAGGCTGTTTACAACAGGAGACCAGGCCTTCCTCTTGGCTAGGAAAGCCAGAGGCTCACTGTCAGGGTCAAACTATCCAGACCAGACCTGTGTGGGGTGAATGTAAATCCTGGGCACCCGTTCTGGAGTTTTCTCCACTGTACTGGAGTTGCCCACTGCACAACCAAGTCCTGAATCCAAAACCTCTTCCCCAAACTGAATCTTAGATTAGCTCCCATTTCTCATGTGCTGCCCCTGTGCTGGGTTTCTGTTCTCTGCTCTGGGCTTCCCCATATTCTTCTGTGACAGGTGCTTTCTGGAAGATGTTTCAGTCTTATCTTTTGTGGGTTCTGTTATCCCAAAATCTGAAAAGAGGCTTGATTAATGTCTGTTCTGAGGGAAACCCAGGAATTATTAATAGAAATCCTAGTTCCTCTTTGCTATCTTGGTCAGAAGTCCCTGAATTTGTATGAAGAAAAGTAGTATGAGGACCAGTTTTTGCATCAGGGAGATATGGTTTTAGGGTTTGCTTCTAACATATCCTGATTATGTGGTTTGGGGAGGATCACTTAGTGTGTCTAAGAATTTGAATGACAGATGATTTGATGACGTGTGTTGGTGACAAGAGTCTCCACCTTGAGATTGTGTCAAATAATCTTGAGGGGGAAAGGTTTTCTCACTTTTGAATATTCCCAGCACTTAGATGTAATTATTAGCCTGGAGTCCCCTCACCTAATCCCAGTTTCTCATCTATCTTTGACATCAATAAGCTTGATGTGCTCTATGTTTATAATTACTCTCAATTAAGAAAAGGTTTATGAAGAATATAATGAACAAAATTTCAAACATACTGGTACCTTCACCTCTTTTCTTATCCCACATGTTTAATTCTACATGGTTGATATCTAGTCTTGAAACCAGTAATACTTAGGATTTTTTTGTCTTTACTATCAATAATAGTATGATCCTAGGCAAATAACTTAACTTCTACTTATCTTAGTCACAGCAAAACATGTTAAATTAGACAGTATTTCATTGAATTCAAATTTACACTGTAATTAAAATCCTATGAATATCATTCTGTTATCTATTATTTCAAGACTCTTGTAAATCAAGTAGTGGGGTCTATCTACACTCTAGTTAACAAAACAAAGCCCAAAGGTGGTTCTATGTGTTGTGTTTTCACATGGGATTACCGTCATGATGTCATGAATTCTCAGGTACTTAATATGTTACATGGATTCATGTTGACATTCAACATGGATAACCTTGAAGTATGAATAGGATGAAAATGCTTCTTGCATATAATTTCAGATAAGTTTAATAAAAAGTATACATTTGTAAACTTTGGGAATTTCTGTTTACAGGTAGACATATTAATTCTATCACAAGTACAAAGTAAAACCAAAAGACCATGCCTTCCATAAAAATAGTTTAAATTTTCTTCATTATTGAGTAATTTTTTGACTGATTTTAAAGTTATTGTTTTATCTGTTTTGTAGTAAAACATTTTTACTAAATATTATAGAAAAGTTGCATTCCCATTATTATTACTAATTTATTTTACTGAAATAGTTATGTTATGATTATTTTATTATAATCTACTTTTACTGATAAAAATGATAAAATATTTTGACTACTATACCAAATTATTTTGTAGATTCCAAGAAGGATGATCTTTCTTTGGTTCTTTTAAAAATTGAGTAAACATAACTTTTAAAAAATCAAATAATATGATATTCCATAGAATATCTCAGCTTCAACCTAAAGATCTCTAATAAAAATTGAATTTTTTTTATATATGAATAGCTATTGCTTGGTTTAACTAAGAAACATGAAAATAAATGGATCAATGGCAAGTCTTTATCCTTTGCCATTTCTACCAGTTCTCTCAAGTTCCACATGGCCTTATTTCCCTGTTTCTGTTGCTTGTCCAGGTGCTGAGCCAGTAAAGGAAAGAAAATTTAATGATTAATTATTTGAATATTAGAATGTTAAAACCAAATACCTTTTTTTTCCCCATATTTCATGTGTAAGTACTGAGGGTTGAGTTTTGTTCCATTATTAAATAATTCTCAAATGTGATTTTTTTTCCCAGATACTTGTGACTGTACCTCAATGTTTAGAAATCCTTTTGTTATCTCCTCCTTGCCAAACATGGGTTAAAAGAATTAGATATGTCATATTTGATGAGGTAAATAATTTTCTATTTTTAATATTATAATTAATGTATGGATTAATTTCTAATATATATGCTCTTTTTTAATGTATCAGTGGGTAAAAACATTTTTTAAACCTGTCTAAATATTTTAAATGAATTAAAATTCTACCATCAATTCATTTTTTAAATTTTTTGAGTTTCTGTTTAAAGAACCTATTTGTGATTCTCAAATGGTCTCAACTAATTTTATGGAATCTGCTCTTTTTTGATCCCAAAACTTTCACTAGTTCATCATTTATTTTCCATTGATTCATTGTTTAAAATTATTTTTATTCAAGTTTTTAAGTAAGTTTTAGAATTTTTAAAAATACATCCTTTTTTTCCCATGTGAAACTAATCTTTAAAGGTAGAGAACATGTCTTCATTTTTTATTTTTTCTTAATTTTTTTTTACAATTCCAAACTATTTCTTACACACTGCTCAAAAAATTTCTGTTGACTGTACATCATTCAATGAAAGGTTGAAACATTTTTCATTGGAACTGAATTATAAGTTGCATTTCTCTTTTGTTTATTTTTTTTGTTTTTGGGTGGGGCAATGGGGATAAATGACTTAACCAATATCAAACAGGTAGTAAGTATCAAGTATCTGAGGCCAGATTTTAACTCAGATCCTTCTAATTCTAGGATCAGTGCTCTATCCACTGCACCACTTAGCTGTCCCTGCATTTCTGTTTAACGTAAAAATGAATGCCTCATTTTCACCATCACAGTTATTTCCTCATCTATTCTTTTCTTATTCTGTTAAATTAAGAGGACATAAAATAAAATAATAGAACTAGAACTGGAAGGAAAGTCATGTTCTTTAACCCCTTCACTTTATGGATGAGAAAATAGAGACCCAGTGAGATTTAGTGACTGGTCAAGGATGAAGAGAAGATTCCATTTCATAAAAAAACTCTATCATGTGCCAGGAATTTATTAAAACTGTCTAACTATTCACAACTTTCCTATAACTTTTAATAGAATTAGCTCCTTTGGTGAAACTAAAACTTTCTTTTCCCTTCTATCTCTACTTTCCTCTTTAGCAAATTCATGAATCCATTTCAGGAACTGATTCCAGGAATAAAATAGTAATATATATTATTCAAAAGAGTTAATTTATCTCATATCAATTGATGTTATCTGAATAAAAATTCTGATTTGTCTGGCCTCATTGGATGGCAGTTGTAATGATTCCTCAAATATTCTGTCTGGGAAACTTAAATGCAGAATTTCCTTCTATTTTTGTCATAAATGGACGGAACTTTCATTTTCCTCCATATTTTTTACTCCTATTTCTTTATAGATCCCTCTCTCTTTGCTCACATACATATTAATTTGATAAAAGAATTTATAAAACCAACTACCACTATTATGACACTTGATCATAAATTCTTGGCTTTAGGTTTTGGTGGTTAAGAGAGTTCATGATAGTTCATTTGATTTGAGATTTGAGAATGGTGATCCTTTATGCTACTTAGAGATGTAATTAGAATATCTGACAACATGGTGACAGAGACCATGAGACTACAACTGGCATGATTCCTGAAGCATGGCAACATTTTGTGGTCTGTCCTCTCCTATCAAAGGCATGACTTTTACCCTCATTATCTTTCACAAGTTAAGATTGAGCTACTCCAGACCACTGAGCTTTCATTTATTTATTTAGGATTTTTGCTTTTGATTGATATTTTATTTTAATTCTCCAATTGCATGTTATGAACATTTTTCAACATTCATCCACTTGCATATTTATTTTGCACAATATTCTTCCATCCTCCCCTCTCCCCAGTAGCAGACAGTCTAGTGGACCTTGTACACATACATTTGCATTTAACATCTTTACATCTTAATCATTTTGTGTATGAGGAATTAGGACTAAAGGGAAAGAAAGAAAAATCATGAGATAGGAAGGAAAAGCATAAGGGAAATTTTTAAAAAAGTGAACATAGTGCTCATTCAGATTCTGTGTTTTTCCCCCTTCTGGATGTGGATGGTATTGCCCCTAACAAGTCTCCCAGAGTTGTACAGCTCTTTGAATTGCTGAGAGAAACTGCATCTAATAAAAATGACCAATTCACAGTGTTTTTGTTAATGTGCATAATGTTCTCTGGGTTCTGTTCCCTTTGCTCAGCATCATTTCATGTAATTCTTTCCATATTTTTCTACAGTCTGACCATTCATGGTTTCTTATAGAACAATAGTACTCCATAATATTTATATACCATAACTTGTTCAGTCATTCCCCAGTTGATGGACAACCCTCAATTCACAATTCTTTGTCACTGCAAAAAAGAGCTGCTATAACTATTTTGGAACATGTGGGACTTTCCCAATTTTTATGATTTCTTCTGGATATAGGCATAGTATTGGTTTGATTGGGTCAAAGGGTATGATCAATTTTATTGCTCCTTGGGCATAGTTCTATATTGCTCTACAGAATGGTTGGATTATTTCACAACCTCCAACCCATTGAGCTTTTATTATGACACTCCCAGGTGTTCTCAATTCTCAATTCACTCAAAAACTCTGTGGCCAAGAAGGAATTTGTAGCACAGGGAAAGCTACTTTTTCTGATATGACAGCTTCCCCCAGTTCTGGAACTGATCAACTGTTGCAGGTCTAGCCATACTTGAAGAATACATTTTGAACTTGTTTTCTTTGTATTATGCAAACTGCCAAAAGAGTTTAGTAAGAGATCATATGAATAAATGGGCAAAGTGTATAATCAAGATTATAAAAATCAAGCATGAATAAACTAATCAATTAATCACATCCTATTAGAGGTAATTATTTATTGATAGATAACTTAGGAATAAAGGACTAAAGGACTAAAATAAGCATAGAATTAAGTTAAATATTATAAAACTCTTTCTAAGGGTTAAGTTCCAGTCTTAGTGGATAAGTTTCTGTTTATTTGTTTGTTTATTTATGGCAATGGGATTATGTGGCTGGCCCAAGGTCACACAGCTAGGTAATTATTAAGTGTCTGAGGCTCTATTTGAACTCAAGGACTCCTGACTCCAGAGCTGGTGCTCTATCTACTGCACCACCTAGTTGCCCCTCTTTTATTTTAAAACTAAAGATTAGGTCCCTCTTATCAAAGTTGGTTACTCTTTTTTTTTGAACTCCCTGATGTAAGTTCTTTTTAGTACTTGAAAAAACTATTAGCCAATCTATTTGTCTCTTTAAAAGTTTGTAGTTACAGCTGCAAAGCGAACTTTCTAAGGCAATCTTACTTTGACAGAAATGTGTACAGAACAATTTTATACACACACACACATAGGTTCTGTAGATCGCTACTTCACATCTCTGAATTTTGAGGAGTCTGATTTGATTGCAAATGCTAACTTTACTAATAATTCATCATACTCAGAAAATTTGTATCTCAGGCTTTTCTATTTCAGATAGTATATTGTGTAAACATCAATTCATATTCCTACTTCAGTATCAGAAAGACAAGTGGTGGAGGTGTAGAAAGATAAGGGATTATGAGATGTTGGTTTCTCTGATTATCTTATTATGAAGTAATTTAATATTACTAACATTAAATAGTTTAAAATAACAATGGTTTGAAAAGTTCTAAAAGTTTGAAAATTGAGTTTGTTTTTCCCCTTTTCTAGGTCCATTGTCTTGGGGGAGAAATTGGAGCAGAAGTTTGGGAACATCTCCTGGTTATGATCCGATGTCCCTTTTTGGTCCTTTCTGCAACCATCAGTAATCCTGAATATCTCACAGAGTGAGTCAAAATTTACTATTTGCAAGATTTTAAATTTACATAGAAAAAAAGTACAATTGGATGCCTGGGTACAACAGTGATAGAGGTTAGGCAGTGAAAAATAGAAGGAATGTGTACATTTCTGGAAGAGATCACTATCTTTAGAAGACCATAGATTTATTTGGGTATTTCAGTAAAAATAAAGAAACATATGAGCAGTTGATATTTATATTTCATTCATCTTGAAAGACAAAACAGTTAAAAAGATCCCTTCCTTTCCCTTCTCTACTAAACAGTGAACAGAGCATTGGATCTGGAGTCAAGAAGACTTAAGTTCAGCTATTCCAGTTGTGTCTATCTTTTCCAGATTCCATTTGGGGTTTTCTTGGTAAAGACACTGGAGTGGTTTTCCCTTTCCATTTCCAGTTTATTGTCCGCTATAACTCAGATGTGGGTCTGGCATTTATTTAAGAGCCAGGTTGAAGGAAATATCCCAGGAACCTCGATGTCAAGAAAGCACCAACACTTAGAGTCGTGAAACAATCTCTTAACCTTTATTCTCAAATACTCAGACTTTTATAACAAAACTTATCTCAGACATGACAGGTCAGATGAAACCCAGCTACATAGCTTCCCTGATAAAATTTACAATATTTATCCATTGAAATCTGTAAACTTCCTTATCAGAAAGCTTCTCAAACACCTTTGGCACAACAGATATCTTAGGTCAAGGTTCACTGCTGATCCAACAAATCCATTTAATGAGCAAGAATACATGTGTATCTCTGGTGACAAAGGTCACCAAACATATGTATAAATAATTTCTAGGGGCTGGCCTTCAACACCTGCTCATTTTACAGCTGAGGAAATGGAAGTAAATGGTATTAAGTGACTTACCTAAGGATGCAAAGGTATTGTCTGAGGTGAGATTTTATTTTAGGTCTTCCAAACTCTGTGGCACAGCACTACATACAATATACCACCTCGGTGCCCTGCTAGCTACCCTATATTCATATCCAGACCTAGATAGCTATGTGACCCTGGAGCAACTCATTTAACTTCAGCTTATCTAAGTTGTCTCAACTATAAAATAAGCATGATAAAACATTTGCCACCTAGAATTAGTGAGGATCAAAACAGATAATATCTATAAATGCTTAGCACAGTGCTTGGCTCATAATAGGTGTTTAATAAATGATTATTCCCTTTCTTCTTTATCTCAATATGCAATAGTAGGAATACTCAACATGGAAATGTTAGCTAGAAAGTGGCAATGAACAACCAGTGACTTCTTTTCATCAGTGTTTGGAATGATTGCTTCCTTTCTTATTAGTTATTCTCTTGTTTGTAGTTTATTATTTGTGATTCTTAGGAGTCTTAACTAGGAGAATTTGTATTTTGGATATTCTCATTTATTGTAGAAAGCATTACACATAAAGCATAGCCCATAAACAAGAGTGCAATACCTGGGTGTACAAATTCACATTTGCAACAGGTTCTCACAGAAGCAAAAGATTAAATCACTGAAATTCACCATGATCTCCAGAAATAAACTGTTAAACTCCACGATATCATCATGTTGATGAAGACACAATTTGAAGATTGCAGTTATGTCCATTTTGTCTGCATCTATGCATGTCTGATCTTGATTAATGAGCACACTTATAACAATAAAGTAAAAATAAGCTTCTTAATTCTTAGAACCTAATGCTAAACAAATTTTAACAAACTGTAATTCTTCCTAACAGCAATTACCATGACATTTTCTTACCAATATGGCATTTCCCTCCTATAACACAATATTTTTTCTGCCTTTTTATGAACAGGTGGTTAGCATTAGTGAAAAGATACTGGAAGAATTTTGAGAGTACAACAGAAAATTCTCCCTCTTCTAAAAACACCTTGAAAAGTACAAAGAAGCAAAACTTTCCAAGGACTGAAAAGGAATCACATAGAGTTAGACTAGGTATGGCACAAAATACAGAGATTTTTATTTGATGATTTCTTCTATCCACTTTGACTCCAACCCTTCTCTGGAGACTGATACAGTTCTAGGACATGAGGAGAAATACTTCTAATTAGATGAAAATATGGTAGCAAATTAATCCCAAAGACATAGAATTTATTTTGAAAAGGAGTTGAATGTACCATACCAAATTCCTTTTATGACACAAATACGGTGTTAGTACCCAAATCAGGAAGCATCAAAATAGAGAAAGAAATTTACATAACAATTTCTCTAATTAATATTGATGCAAAAATATTACATACCACACTAGGAAAGAGATTACTATATATATATATATATATATATATATATATATATATATATATATCACAGGATTATATACTTTGACCAGATGAGTTTTAAACTAGGAATGTAGTGCCAGTTCAATATTAATAAGACTTTGAACATATTTGATGAAATCAATAGCATCACCATCATATGATTGTCTCAATAGCTATAGAAAAAGCCTCTGATAAAATAAAAGTGGTACATTCAAACACTGCTGATGGGGTTGTGAACTGATCCAACCATTTGCCCAATAGCTTACCAATTTTGGGCATACCATTTGATCTACTGATACCACTACTAGGTCTATATTCCAAAGACATCCAAAAAAAGGGGAAAAGACCTATTAATATAAAAATATTGATAGTAGATTTTTGCAGAGGTTAAGAATTGGAAATTGGGGCAGCTAGGTGGCGCAGTGGATAAAGCACCGGCCCTGGAGTCAGGAGTACCTGGGTTCAAATCCGGTCTCAGACACTTATAATTACCTATCAGTGTGGCCTTGGGCAAGCCACTTAATCCCATTTGCCTTGAAAAAACCTAAAAAATAAAGAATTGGAAATCAAAAGGATGCCCATCAATTGGGGAAAGGCTAAGCAAGCTGAAGCATATGATTGCTATGGAATAGTAACTGTACTATAAGAAATAAAGAATAGGACACTTTCAGAAAAAACCTCAAGAGAAAGAATTGATATAGACTGGCTACAAATTGAAGCATACTGTTTTTCACTTTCTTTCTTTCATTTTTCCTTTTATTCAAGTGTTCTTGTACAAAATGAATAATATGGAAATGTCTTACATAATTGCACATTTATAACTTATATCTTATTGCATACCATCTCAGGGAGGCAGAAACAGATAAGAAATTGGAACTTATAACTCTAAGTAAAAATGTTGAAAAATTTGAAAAAAACAGGATATGTTAATAAGTAATAAATTATAACTAGACACTTAATATCTTCAGATTGTCATTCAGATATAGGTGCATTTTACATAAAGTGTCATGGTTTCAGGTAGAATAGTTTATCCTCAAGGCTTTCTGGTCCTATATTAACTTTACATTATTTCCTTTTAAATATTCCATTTCTCTTTCTCTTGGTCCCTCATTCATTAAGAAAACAACTTATTTCCTAGGTGTTTCAAATTATGTCTAAACAAATAATTCATGCCTTTTTGTCACAATTTTTTGCTTTTTTCTAACATTACAGAAATCATATCATAAATTAAATAATAGAGAAGATACTGTATTTGGAGTCCAAGTACCAGAGTTCAAATTTTATGTGTTAATTTAAGTTGTATGATATTGGGCAAGTCATATCTTTAGGCCTTTGTTTTTCTATCTGAAAAAAAGAAAGTGTTGGACTAGATGATCACTAAGAAGCCTTCTGACTTTAAATTCTGAGTTTCTAGGTTGATAAGGACATTGGACTCAATGTTGTTCAACCACCTTCATTGCCACAAAAAATTGTTTTAAGTTGTTCCTAAAATGGTGTTAACTTGTTTTTCTTGGCAACTACATATCTAAGAAAACAGTCTGAATCATAGAAGGAAAAAAATTTGTGATGAACAAAATGATCCTGCTCTGATATTTTCTATCTATATGATCCTTGTAAAGTCATCTAACCTCTCTGAGCCTCAGTTTCCTCTCCTGTGAAATGGAGATAATAATTCTGGGACTACCCAATTCAGAGGGTAATTAGGTACCAGGGACTTTGTGGACCTTAAATTATGATACAAATGTAAAATATTATCAACTTAAGCCCTACTTTGATACCATATCTTATAGAGATGACTCTTTCAGAATGACAATGGATTTTAAATTCTGGTAGGTACTAACAACCTGGAAAAACTTCAACTAAAAGTGATTTAACACATGAATCACTTAGACCAGGACCAGTTAGGAGAGATTCATCATGAGGGTCACCATTGATGATGAATTCTTCAGTCATATCTACTTTTTTGGGGGGGCAAGGCAATGGGGGTTAAGTGACTTGCCCAAGGTCACACAGCTAGGTGATTATTAAGTGTCTGAGGTTGGATTTGAACTCAGGTCCTTCTGGCTCCAGGGCTCCACCTAGCTGCCCCCAGTCATATCTACCTTTAAAGAATGTTAAATCACAAAAGAGTAAGAATCTGAATATTCATAAAGACAAGATCATTAAAACATGAAATTATTCAAAGATTACAAGAGAGAGAAGAAAGAATCAAATATTTATTAAATTCATGTGTACCTATTGGATATCTAGGTTCATCAATGATTGTTAACAGAAATGTTATAATCATTCTTATGAAAATTAGATTGTCTTATTCATAATTTGTTTCTTAAATTTACAGTACTGTATAAGGAAAGATACAATGATCTAGAAAAGTATGTTTGTTCTCTAAAGAATGATGACTTTGTCATAAGCCACTATCACCCATTTGCTGCACTAACAGTTAATCACGTAAGTGAAAATGACTTTGTAAAAATGATGTACTACATAAATGTTATATTTAAATCTGTTTCTATGAATCTATATAATGTATACTAATGCTGTTTTTTAAAACTTGTTTTTAGATAGAGAACTTTGGAATCCCTTCAGATCTAGGATTTTCTCCCAGAGAAAGCATACAGCTCTATGATGCAATGAGGCAAATTTGGCAGGAATGGCCTAGAGCACAGGTACATATGTAGCATGCAGCTAGAGAATGAAGAAATGAAAAAGAATTTATTAAGCATTACTATTTTACAGTATTAGACTATGAAATGGGTATACAAATACAAAATTAAAAGAGTCCTGACCTTTTAAAAAAAACATATCTTAATAGGGTTATGTCATACATAGAGAAATGGTGACCTAAGAGAGATGTTTTGGTTTGAAAAATTAGAGGGTTGGCTAGTACAGCTAAAGGGGAATTTACAGACATAATCTTTCTAATAGCAATGGCACTTTGGATTTTACTGTAGTTCTAGAGCAGGGGAATGCTGCTGGTGGATGCTGTGCACGGATGTCCAGATGACAGGAAAGACTAGGGAGGAATATAAAGCATTGACTGGGGTTGGCTAGAAATGGGTGTCACAACAATACAACAGTAATGACAGATTAGAACCTAGAGTTATGTTCCAGAGGTGAGATGGTTAAATTCCCAAGATGGTATAAACCTCCAGAGGTCAAGTGAATTTGATGCATTCAGATTATTAGATGTGAAAGGAAGCAATGATCAGCAAATTAGAAAGTTGTTTAACTTGATAAAATGACTAGTTGGCCCATTTATCTTCTCACACTAAAACTGATTATTATTCTTAGACAATATGCTTTTAACTCTAGTCATAATTGCTACTTAAGTCATTAAGTTGACAACAGAATTGTCAACAAAAAGGACAACATACCAATTAGCTGGTGGTTATTGAGGGATTTTAGCTAATTGATGGATTTATATTGTAAATTGTAGGGGCACAATGCTTTTAAAGAATTAATAATAAGGCCAGTTTGTATTTAACTTTCCAATTTCAAGGATTTTGAACCTGAAGAATTCACCTATTTTAAAAACAAAGTTGTAATCACTAAGACAGATGCAAAAAAGTAGGAAGAAATAATAAATTGGATTCATTTAGACAGAGAAAAGGTAACTAAACTTACTGAAAATTGTGTTATAAATAAAATGAGATTATTACAGAAACCTGATCACATGTTTCAGATTTAGGGGAAAATTTCCCAACAAAATACTGACATTCTATAATCTATGTATTTATTTACAATGACTTTGTTTAGGTGAATCAGTTATTGAACTATCTTAAGCCTCAAACCTTTGAAGGTACAGAAAGACAAAAGCGATCTAAGTTTGCAGACTTTGTTGAGATACTAAAAAAATGAATAAACTGCCTGCAATATTTTTTTGTAAGTATTATAATAACTTATTTATTAAACTCTTTTATATATATATATATATTTAAAGTCCTTTAAATTATGAATAAAGAAGGAAATAATATCATTTGTAGAAACACAAGTAGTTTTGTTCAAAATTTTTTTTAACATTTGTGATCAGGCTTTATATTAGAGTTATCTAAGAGATGGAAAGAAAAAACTAATCTCACTATTTATAGTTAGTACAGCCACTTAAATATTGCTTTGACAATTACTAGGTCATGTCATGAAAAAGAGCTCAAAACTCATGGCTTTAATCCAATTAAGCCTGCTATTTCTATTTTTATCTGAACTCATTATGTACTATGGACACTTCCCAAAACTGAGTGATGGAAGAAGCTTAAGAAATATCTATGAGAATATGATTCATGAAGAGAGAGACCTTCTGGTTATTATTTACCTATGTCAAAAAGTAGATATGTAAGCAAAGATTAAGAGTACTTTGTCTAAATTGACATTGATTTCTCTATCATTTAGCTTCTTAAGACTGGTGTTCATTTCATTCTTCACTTTGTAATCAAGTTCCACAAAGGAGGAAGCTTTTAGTTTTATTATCCTGTTATGTATTAGCAAATTGTTATATAGATATTTTTTAAGAAATTTAAATAATAACTGAGAAATCAGAACCTAATTAACCACTTTAAACTGCTTGGTTTGTTGGTTTGTCCATAAGGTGATCAATACAATTTTAAATATAAAATATTAGACCCAATTTTTAGAACTTTTTATTAGATATAGACAAATTTGGTATATCCCTTTTGAATAATATATATACGTAATCATCTGATCTTGGTGCTTTCTCAAAAAAATTGTACTTTTAATCCTCCTATTAGGAGAGTGAAAAAATTGGGTAATAACACTTGCAAGCAGGTAACTTCTATGTCTAGATTCAATGGCTACACAAATGAATTTATCTAACAGATGCTCACTTTATTCTAGCTATAGCTGAAAGATTTAGAATGAGATGTGTAAATATGCTAATTAATTCCAAATTTTACACACACATATATAAACATACACACACACACACACACACACATATATATATATATATATATATACATACATAATCAGGTAACACCTGACATTTATGATAAAAATATACTCAGTTATTAACTATGTTCAAATGGTATAGATATTATTAACACATGTTTTTATGTTAACACATTGTTTTTAAATAACCCTTCAAAGTAAATAATGGGATAATTAGGTGATGAAGTGGGCATAGTGTTAGACCTGGTGTCAAAAAGACATCTTGAGTTCAAAGCTGGCTTCAAGCTATGGGAACCTGGATAAGTTGCTTAACACTGTTTACCTCAGTTCCTCATCTGTAAAAAGAGGGTAAACTACTCCAGTATGGAGTTCTCTCTCATTAGACTGACTACATTGTAGGTCATTAACTCAATGACATTTCTGATAGCCATACCTGAAATCAAACTCAGAGCAATATCAATTACAGTTACACAAGATTTAAACTTAAATAACAAAATGTCACTAATCATATCTTTTTGAGAATAAATTTCTGGAAGATTGTTTGGAGTCTTTTCTACTAAGTTGTGATGTGACTTCATTACAACTAAATAAATGAGGGTGAAACTTTTTTAATGTAAGCAATCTTGTAAAACTAATTAGGTGTAAAAGTAATTCTTCAAATTCTAGAAGTTGACAAGTTTCCAACCTCTGTATCATTCCCAGACTAAAGCATTATAGAATCTTCTACCATATGTATATTTCTTAAACCATATATATATACATATATATTATATTTCTTATACCATACATGTTTCATATTTCAGGTTTACTCTTTATATAATCTTATAATAAATATCACTAAGAGAGCTAATATAACCTTGCCCAGATCATGACTCAAAAAATTTCAGATAAATCAACCTGAGATCTTTTACAATCCTAATGATATAGTCTACACCTAATGAAATATTTATCAGCTTTCAAAGAACTTTTTAACAGCTAAATGTATAATCTAATTGTTCAAATTATAACAGAAGTAATTTCTAACAGTATTGAGGTTATCAAGTTCTACAATATAAACATGCATTTAAAACATGAAAAAGATATAACCAGTCAGGTAACATCAATTTAATCAAATAATTTCCAAATTATTATATATAGAAAATCATTCACTCTATCACGAGTGGTTTCTATACTTTCAATCCTTAGAATTTGGAGAGAGATTGATGAAAACAACATTTCATTAAGGGTACAACTGGCAAAAAGCTAACATATATTTGGATATTACTACCTATCCCTTTAGGCTGAGAAACAGTGGTGACAGAGTCTAATGGGAAGATATATCTCACTGTAAATGAGACAAATGAATCCGACACTAACATTACTAGAAAATGCATGTAAGACTCCATTAGTTTAATTTCACAAATGTTATTGTTAGGTCAACAGAAAGGATACTGGATTTAATATTATAAGCCATTGTTGCTAAAATTTCTTACTCTAATATTCTAGATGGAGGTTGGTAGAGTATTAGAACTTTTGACCTAGTCAAAAGACTCTAGGGAGTTTGATATCTCTCTCTCTGTCTCTCTGAGAGACCCTACTTCTTTGAACTGAAGTGCTTGAGAATTTTCTCTGTGTGTCTACAGAGAGCTGTAGAATCCAGGGAGCACGGGGGGGGGGGAGAAGGAAGGAAGAAACAGAGAGAGAGAGAGAGAGAGAGAGAGAGAGAGAGAGAGAGAGAGAGAGACAGAGAGACAGAGAGACAGAGTTAGACAGAGACAGAGAGGGATCTAATACAGTGATTCTTAAATTATAGGATATAAGGAAACAGTTAATTTATAGTAGTCACATCTAAACCCTAGTATATAATTGACTAGGATGAAACACTGAAAAGGAAGTAATCACAGTGGTCAACATTTAAATAGTGCTTGATATTTGGTTTGGGAAAGGCACTGTTTTAAGTACTCTGCAAACAGAGGTGGGTGTACTACACTGCTTATCTAATTTTATTTATAATATACTAAGAAATTAAATTACTCTTAGGAAAGTGAGGTATAATAGGTCAAGATATGAATTGAATCTCTCTTCTTTGCAATTTCTAGTTCTCAAATAAAATTATATTATCTAAGTATATTCTGGGTATGAGACTAGATCTTGAAATCTAAAAGTAATAAATATTTGTCCAATTGCCCATATATTGCAATATACTCACACTTTTGTCAAGCTTAATCACTTTAATCTATTAGCAGGGTCAGTAAGATCTTAAGACTGTATTTCACAGATGAGGATATTTTAAGGGGTCTTTACTATATCAATTCACAGAAAATTATTACTATTATCTGTGATACTTCAAGATAAATAGTTTTCAAACATTTTACATCACTCTTTTAACATTTGATGGATGTTCAGGGAGGACTACTAGCACCTGTGGGGTGAGGGCTTGTCAAAGCCTTCTCAGTGCTGCTCATCTTCCTTTGATATCCATCTGATTCATTCAGTTCTCACCTGTCGCTCCAAGAATATTTAGCATGCACAGTGGTCTCACGCTGGAAGAACAATCCTGGTTCTTTTCCTACTTATCAGACCACTCCTTCTCAGTCCCTTTTGATGATCATACTCACTAACTGTGAGTGTCCTATAGGCTTCTCTCCTAAGCCTTATTCTCTTCTCTTTCTATACTATTTCACTTGGTAATCTCGTTAGCTCCTATGGACTTAATTCTCATCTCTGTGCTAATGATTCTCAAATTATTTATCTTCTCTTAATTTTTCTGTTAACCTCCAGTTGCACATCCTAAACTGCTTTTCAGATCTTGAACTGGATGTCCAATAGACACCTCAATATATTCAAAATTGAAATAATTTTCTTTCTACTGATACCCCACCTTTTTCCAAATTACTGTCGAGGATACTATCATCCTCACAGTCCCCAAGGATCCTAGATGTATTCCTTGACTTCTCACTGTCTCTCCCCCTGGCAACTCACCTTCCCCTGTTCCCAATACATATCCAATATGCTGTCAAGACCTATGGATTTCATCTTTGTAATATAACTTAAACATTCCCCCTTCTTATACTGTCACCCTCCCTGAATGATCCTTTTCACCTCACAATTGGATCACAACAATAGACTACTGGTAATTCTGCCTGCTATGAGTGTCTCTCTAGTCTATTATCCCCTCCATCCTGCCAAAGTGATTTTTCTTAAATGCAACTCTGACGGTATCACTCCTCAAAGCTCCTACTGAATAAACTCAAGTGTCTCCCTATGGCCTCTAGGATCAAATTTAAAAGCAAAACAAAACAAGGCAAAAAAAACCCTCTATCTTGCATTCACAGGCCTTCATAACTCTCCTTTCCAATCTTCTTATCTCTTATTCCCTAACCATTGCTTCTTGTTGTTCCAGAACAATACTCCCTCTCTTGGCTCTGGGCATTTTTTCTTGCCATCCTTTATGATGAGATTGCTCCCCCTCCTTATATATCTGCATTCTGACTTGGATTTCCTTCAGGGCCCAACTAAAACCCAATTTTTGATTAGAAATCTTTCCTAAACTCTCTTAATTATTGTATCTTTCCTATTAATTTCTCCATTTCATCATAGACATATGTTTACAACTATCCTCATGCATACATACATAGAAATAGTTGCTTTTTATTATCTTTTCATTAGAATGTAAGCACCTAAGAACAAGGACTATTTTTTACCTATTTTTGTATCCCTCATTGCTTAGCATAGCAACCGTCATATTATAGAAGCTTATTAAAGATTTATTGACTGACTCCATTAGACATGTATATATCAATAAATCAATATCTAATATAGCCTAATATACAAGTTTATTGTCCTCCTTTAGATATGGAGTTATATCAAAATATCCTTTCTACTCCATCTAGATTCAACATTCACAGGGTAGAAAACTCAGCTACTTGTGTACTTCAGAACGTGAGAACCAAGCAAAAAATATGCCAAAATGTAAATACTAAAAGAGAGATAAAAAAATTGAGAAGGGTACTGTGGAACACAAGAAGATCTTTAAGGGCAAATATTACAGCGTGAGTATAATTTTCATGTAAATTTTGAATGAGAAGAAATGAAATAACTCTTGGATTTCAAATGCCTTGAGTTATTGAGTCTTGTGTTATAGAGTTTATGGAAGACCATAGATGAAGGAATTTAAGAGATTATTTCAGTTTTTCATCTGATAAACAATATTCTTGAGGCCCTGTCCAATGACATGTCATTCAATAGTAGAACTAGAATCCACTCCAATTCTCCTTGCTCCTTGTACATTTCCTTCCTTTTTATTCTTCCATTTTGCTGTTGCCAGAATGAAGAAATTATTTAATGATTTCTATGAAATGGGCACAATGAGAGTACTAAAAAAACCTTGAATATAATTTCTGCTTTTAAACAAGTCATAAAATTATATATAGCTTAGTAGGGCATTTAAAAGAGAAGATTTAAAAATACTTATGGAATCCCTTTGGGTTTCTTAGGTAGAACCATTCAAAAGTTTAAAACCCTGCTTTTGTTGATAAAAGGTCCTTCAACAGCTAAAAATATATACATTCTAAATCAAAATTTACTGAATCATAAAATTACAGAATTAGCAGTGTATTGAAAGTTGTCTAAGGTAATTTATGGTGGTCATATTCCTGTCTACTAGATCCACAAGAAACGGTCCTATAGCCTTCACTTGAAGACTGCTGTCAACCCCTTTAAGGCAATATTTAGAGTCAATTCCAGTTAACATGAATATTTTTCTTCTCTTTTTTCTCCAAAAATAAAATTTTGAATCATTTATTGCATTTATTTCCCCTCTCCCATTCCCACCCCAATGAGGAAGAAAAAATGAAAAACCAAACTCTCACAATATATAGATATATAGAGAACAAAAAATTCCCATAAATAATGGAACTGTGAATTAGCCTAACCATTAATTAAGTTTTCCTCATGCCCTCTGTCCTTTATATTTCCCTCATAGGATGTAATCTACATGAGAGCAGGAATGATTTTATTTTTGTACAGTGCCTATAAAGTGCCTGCACAAATTAAGTATTCAGTAAATGCTAGTTGAATTGAATTATGCTATGTGTGAAATCTGCTTCATTATATCTTTTATTTAGTTTTAAGGAAAAAATATTCAAGGATTAAAATTGAGAAAATTACTCTTTACCTTGCTCAAAAAGAAGAAATAAAGAAAAAAATCAGAAAGCTTATTGAAGTTCCTGCTGAATTTTCTTATTTGGATTACAATTCAAAGGATCATGAGGTAAGTACAGTATAAATTAGTATAACTTTTAGTATAACTTTTCTCTTTTTAAAGTTATAGACTTGTGTTCTTCCCACCAAGTAGAGTGGGAAATCCTTGTGAGAAAGACTTTTGATTTTAGTACAGTATTTAAGCACTTAATAGATGCTTTTGCATTCTTTTAGTTATATTTTCTTATTCAGTAAATTCTTTAAGTTTTTAATTGAATGACTACTCTGCACTGGGCAATATGGTAAGAAGAGTTCATGAGAGATACAAAGATGAATAAGACAATTTCTTCTCTCAAGTAATTTAATTATTTGGGGAGAGATAAGCTATGTATAAATTGGAATAGTACAGAGAAGAGTATGATACATATGACAGGAAATTTGCAAGGAAAGTGCTCTTTGGGAGAATTGGACATGGAATATTTGCTTTTGACTGGACATTAAAGGAAATTTGATGGCTAAAGAGACATTTATAAAAAAGATACAAAAGTTTCACATAGGCTGGATAGGGATTTGGGAAAAGGTATTTCAAAGAGAGACCAGTAGGAGAAAAAGTTGAAACAAAATTCATGAAGATTCATAGAGGATAAAAAAGTCCATTTTGACTGAATTAGGACAAATGAAGGGGATCCAAGTTAGAAAGGATTACCATGGTAAAAATTTGGAGGGTCTTCAGTGACACATTAAGTAGATTAAGTGCTACAGTCATGGCGGTTTTAAAGCACTACATTCACATGATCAGAGCCCTGCTTTGGCAAGGTCAATATGGTATCATTGTTTTAGTTGGATTGAAGGAGAAAAGAAATTAGAGTTATGGAGACTTGTTTGAAGTAATTGCAACAGCTCAAGGAGAGATAATGAGAACTTAAATTAGGGAAGAGTTAAAGAGGGGGAGTAAAAATGGAAAGATATTTGGGAGGTTAAGATCACTCCTAGATCAGGGGCAGCTAGATGGCAGAGTGGATAGAGCACTGGCCCAAGAGTCAGGAGAACCTGAGTTCAAATCCAGCCTCAGACACTTAATAATTGCTTAGCTGTTTGATCTTGGGAAAATCACTTTAACCCCATTACCTTAAACAAATAATTTTTTTTAAAAGAGCACTTTTAGATCAACCTTGATGAAAACAACTCATCTCAGTAGTTCAGAGAGCTAGGACAGCCATATTAGACCAGCTATGGAAAATGTTATCCCCAGTCAGAGGAAGAAAAACAAAATAAAACAACAAAAAATTCCCTTCAGAATCTGATGAGCACTTTATAAAAATTATCTCTTATCTCTTTCCTTAATTCCAATTCCTCATACTGAAAATTACTAACCTGTAATCATATTTATTGAAATATGGATGTATAATGTGAACCTGACTGTTTTCTGCTGAAGGGAGGGGACTGGGAAGGGAGGGTGGAAGGAAATTTTGTAACTTAAAAATATACACATGCATATAGATGAAAAAATAAATAAAAATGTTGAAATACCAAAAAGAAAAAAGATAACTCCTAGGCTTCTGGTCTAATGAAGTGAGAAGATGATGATGCCATTGACAGAAGAGGGAAGTCATAAAGAGGATTTTTTTGGCGGGAAGAAGATAAATAGTTTGGTCTGGGACATGTTGAAGCCAAAAGCCTGGTGAACCATCTATCAGCTTAAGCCATTTTAACCTAGTCAACTATGAGAAATGTTGGTTTAGGAGAGAAGACAGGTGAATGGATAGCTCCAGAAGCAAATAAGAACTTCTGAGAACAGAGTTTTATGAAATACCTATGTTTAGGAAGAAAGAAAAGAAAAAAAAGATTTAGAAAGATGCTAATGGAGTGGTCAAAGAGCTAGAGAAAAAGAGCGTTCAGTATTAAGGAAGTCAAGAGAGTGATATTGTTAAGAAAGTGGTAGTGGTCACTACCACTGTTGTACCACTGTTCTAGTACAACAGAGACATCAAAGGGGATTTCTTTTGTCTTCAGGAATTTTCAAAAGCACTTTCGGTAGAGAAGCAAGGATGTAGACCAAATTGCAGAGGACTGAGGAAGAGGGGAGAGTTGAGAAAGTGAAGGCAGCAAGATTAGATTATTCTTTTTCAATGTATGACATAAAAACAATGAGATGCTCTGGTACCTTAGGAAAGCAAAGGCAAGTTTGCTTTAGGTTGAGGGAAAAGAACCAATGTAACGGGAGAGATCAGAGGCAAAAGAGGATTCATCTGGTCTGGAACAGGAAAGAGAGATTGAAATGCACAGCAAAGGAAGAGCTAACTTTTATTCCTCTGAGCCAAGAGAGAAAGATGTGATCACTCTAAATTAAACAATGTATAATCTATTTGAACCTGATGGCTACTGTTGACTAGTATAGAATCAGCACACAGAAATAATATGCTCTGATAATAAAATACTCTCCCTGGTACCTGGTGCCACTTTCTCTCCTTAACATACCATTGTAAATTAAAGAGGAAAATACCTTATATTGAAAGGACAGGGGGAGAATAGATCAAATCCTTAGAGTCAAGAAGACCTGAGTTCAAATCCTACTTCAGACTCTCACTAGCTTTATGATACTGAAAAATCATTCAGTGCTCTAAGAATTACTTTCCTTATATGCAAAATGAGAATAATAACACTAATCTCAAAAGTTTGTGAGGGTAAAATGGAATAGCAAATATAAAAATATTGCAACCTTAAAACACTATTCAATTATCTTGTCTTTGCCAAATTAAAAAAAAAGTGTTTTCTACTGTGATATGTACTATATGCATTCATTTTCTCCATCTTATTCTTCCATTTTAATATAGCAGAATAATGTAAAATCCTGCATAATTTTTCTACAAAGTTTGAGAATTATTAACAAGATAAATTTCTTAACAGACACTTAATGGATGTTTGAAGAATGGTTTAAATTAAAGAATTCAGTATAAATTTTTATTCTATCTTTTCAGACTCTAGAGAAAATATTCCATAGAATTAGATATTCAAGAAATAAGGCTAAAGTGAAAGCATTGGCCTATTATGGTATTGGATATCATCATGGTTCAACGGAATATTAAAAAAAGACAAATTGTAGAGATGCTTTTCAGGATGGGGCATAGGTGAATTTTCTTCCCATTACCCCCAAAACCATCTCCTTCCCTTGCCTTCCATTCTTTCCTTTTTCCTTCCCTTCTCTTTTTTCTCTTTCTCAGACATTTATTCTGATTTTAGTTGTTATCAGTGTAGAGAAGTTCTTGAGATGAAATTTCCTTTACCAATACAGCTTGATTCCTGATCTTTCCTTGAGCACTAAATGAATAAATGATTTCCCCAATGATTTCATTCTTCCCATTGAATTTAGGAAAAGTGGAAGAGGAAAGAGAAAATTCTCTCTCTTCTCCTAGTCTCTGTGAAAAAGGTAGTATTGAGTTTAAAATTTTTCTCCTCAACTCTACTCTGACTTCTGTATAATGAGATCCAGAAAAAAAGATTTAGATGCCATCTCTGAGCTATGTTTTAAGGAACTTTGATAATAGTATACTGGGAAAAATGTCACAATATTATTAGTGCAAATTCCCTAGTTTTCTCTTCCCTGTTTCTTTTGCACTTGTTACTGAAGTCTTGCAAATGCTTCAGAGGAGAGACTGTAGTTTTACTCCTATTTCCAGGGATAGGATGACATTCCTTTTCCTTTGTGAAAAACCATGGAGGATTCTTTCTTTGGTTGTCACTGTTGATTATAAGTCAAATGTTATTTAAATATCATTATCAGTCTTTAGATACTTGCATCTCCAGCTTCTTTTTCAGAACTCTGTAAATATGGAAATACTTATGGAATGTATTGTATACCACCTACTTTATATCATTTATTTATGTTATACAGATCTGTGATCTCACTGATTTGTCAGTTCTCCTCCAACAGTGAAATTTCAATCTGTCCATACCAGCCTCTTCTTTACTGTTGTCATTCATTTCCTCCCAAAAGTTCACCCCAGAAGTTCCAGTCAATTTGTTAGACTGTCTTAGAGATTGTCTTTTGATATTTCAAGGATAGAATTGGAGAAAATTGATTGTCCATCTACCATCCTTTTATTTTTATTATCAGATTAGGTCATCTTTTTCTTTATTTTTATATAACTTCTTGATTATGATTTCTGTACTTTTGCTACTCTTCCTTTCTTTTGTATCCTATCCATACTCCAATGTAAAAATACTCTTTTTGATTCTTGCACACTTTCTGTCTTCTAGACATTGGAGAATAATTCTTGTCCGATCACTCTCTTTAGGAAGAGTTGTTCCTTATCTCACTCTCTGAAGTACTGGGACAAAGGAGAATTAAGCAAAAACTTTTTTGATCCTAAGAATTCTAGATTATGCTTGCCTCCACAAATTTTCCACTCGACCATAAATAAATCAATTCAATTAAATTTAACTAGCATTTCATAATCCAAATACTATATTAGATTCTTGAAATACAAAGATAAAAACTGAAAAAATAAATAATCCCTGCTTTAGTGGACAAAGCCCTGAATTTGAAATTTGGAATTGAAATTCTACTTCAAATACTCACTAACTGTATAAACCTTACTGTGTTTCAAATTTCTTATATATAAAATAAGAAGAGTGGATTGAATGATCTTTATAACACCTTATACTTCTAAATCTATAATACTATGAACATGGATCTATTAATTAATAATTTTTTTATATCAGGTCCTTTATATCCTTGGTCCTGGGAATATAATAAAATAAAATAGTCTCTCCCCTAAAGACTCTTATATTTAACAGGAGGGAAATAATAACATACACATTAATAAGTCAATACAAAATATGCACTACAAAAATAGAAAGAAATTTATCACATGAGAACACCAAAACTAGGGATATAAGAAAGAGTATAGGAAAGCATCAGAGAGAGCTTAAATAGAATTTTGCAGGGAACTAGGGATTTTAAAAGGAAGTCATGAGGCAGGTAGAATAATTCAGGCATGAGGGGCATGAGTCTATGCAAAGCCACAAAAGTGGAAAATGAAGAGTCCTTTACAATGGGAAGCAAGCCAAGAAATCTTTCTAAAATAATATTTAAGGGGATATGCATTATGTAATCAGTCCTTGGACAAAATGAAGATTTATTTGATTATGAAGCCAGAATAATTTATAATTAACTAATCAATACAAGTAAATAAACATTTATTAAAACCAACTATGTGTCAGTCACTGGATGCAAAAATTAGATCTTGACTAAATGTTTGCTCTAATGGAATAGCCTTAAAGAACTCTGATTTGTCTTGAAGTCGCATTGAAGCATAAGAGTAGGAATTTCTGCAAGCTATTTAGTATAATGCAGATAGCATATAATATAGTATAGTATAATATGATGATGATGATGTTTGTCCTTCGTTCTCAAGAAGAACATGCTATCAGGGAGTTGATGCCATGACAAGTACAGGAATTGGATTTGAGTGAGGGGATGCTGTGCTAAGTCACCAGCATCCTCCAGAGTCATCTGAGTTCTGTGGCCAGATGAGAATCATGACAAGTGGAAATGGTCCTAGATGCACAGAAATCAGGGTTCAGTGACTTACCTAGGGTCACACAACTCATAAATGTCAAGTATCTGAGATTGATTTTGAACTCAGATCCTCATGACTCTATACATATATGTAATTTCTAAGACAGTAGAAGAGATGTTATTTTAGGAATAATATAATAAATCCATTTTTAAAGTTTCAGTCAATTATGTACCTGTATAAATTATAATTATAAAGACTATGCACATATATAAATTATTCATTTTTTAAGGTTTTTTTTTTTTGCAAGGCAAATGGTGTTAAGTAGCTTGCCCAAGGCCACACAGCTAGGTATTATTATCTGAGGCTGGATTTGAACTCAGGTACTCCTGACTCCAGGGCTGGTGCTCTATCCACTGTGGCACCTAGCCAACCCAAATATTCACTTTTTGAGAGGTAAATTTTAATTCTTGGGATTCTTTCCTTTGCAATATTGTACAGTCTTTCATACAACACGTAATTGTTTAATGCCTAATTAAAAACTTGGTCCAATTTTCATTTGGGCTATTTCAAAATTGATTAATGATTAATTGATTAATGATTATTGATTAATGTTATTTACATGGTATCAAAATTGGGATGGCAAATAAATTGCTTGAATGAAAGTATATATATATATAAAGAAAGAGAGTTACAAATAGATGAAACATAAAATTTATTTCAAAAGAAAATCTTAATGAATATAAAGTATCCTTGTCCTATGTCATTCATATGGCTTGTCAATGATGAATTTTATTTTTTATTCTGATAGACAATGCATATGTGTATATCTCTGTGTGTGTTTGTGCATGTATGCATATGTGTGTATGTAAACACATTTAGACATTACTTTATACTTTATGGATACAGTATTCTATTGGACTGGGTACTCATTTTTTTCATGGATCCAGATGCCAATCATCCTTTGTTTTAGTATATTATCTTCATGAATTGCAATGTTCAAAAACATTTATTCCTTTTTGTTTGACTCTTTAGTGATAAACTTTTTTCAGTTGCAGAGACTGAATCTCAGAGAAACAAAACACAATATATTGAGTGGCTTTTGCCTGGTGTGTTTCTAGTTTGTCAGAAACTGGCAAACTTTGCATTTCATAAACATATGCTCCAAGAGCCAACAGCCACTTTCCTTGCTCTCTGGAGCATCAGAATAGAGCTTTTCATAAGGAATGTATATATTTATAAACAGTCAATAAACATTTATTGAGCTTTACTATGTGTAACAAACAATGCTAAGAACTGAATATAGAAAGAAGAAAAAATAGTTCCAGTCTCAAAGAATTCACAATCTAATGGTGCAACACTATGCAGATTACATGCAAATAAACTGTAAACAGAATAAATGGAGCTCTTCAATAGAGGGAAATGTGGGGATATGGGGATTTTAGTTGAGGCTTAATTAGGAAAGTAAAATGATAAAAGAGAGAATTCCAGGCATAGAGAAAAGCTAATGAAAATGATGTCATATTTATTTTTGCAAGTGTTTATTTCATTTTTCTATAGGTGGTAACAGCTACTGGATCTCTTGCCCTGGGAATCAATATGCCTTGCAAATCTGTTGTCTTCACAGAAGATTCTGTCTTTCTGGATGCCTTAAATTTTAGACAGGTATCTTTAATCTTGTGCTTCCTCCCTATATACATTCTGGAATTATCAATAAGGATGCTATATGATCATAATATGGATATCTTTAAAGATTTTGATACTTTAAATCATGAATATCTCAATCTTTTTTTTTCTTGAACGGTTAGGGAACCTTAAAAAAGTACTGTCTGCAGCAAGAAAAGAAAAAAAATTGCATCTTGTTCTGGTTCCCTCATCACTACCTTTTCTAATTAGCATAGTAAATAAGTCTATATGTAGTCACTATAAAGCTATATTAGTTATTTCATAAATAAAATAAAGTTTTAAAGGAGAACCTAGAAGTCACTTATAGACAGAGCCATAAATTAAAGAAGCATAATGGTTACTTGCAAAATGCCTCATAAACCAATTAAAAGATGGGCTAAATCAAGAAAGTCAATTAGACCTTATTATAAGGAAATCTAGCTTCTGCTAAGTGCCCATGATTTATGTCTCAGATAAACTCCAAACATTTGCAGTAAGAGCATCAGAACAAAAGATGTTATTTATAACTCTGGGATGATGTAGATACATTAATGAATGAACCCTATAGTGTCTCAGATAAATGTTCATCTGTTTTTTTTTTGCTAGCCATGTGACCTTGGGTAAGTCCCTTAACCTGATTGCCTCACATTCTGATTCATGTCTGGCCACTGGATCCAGATAACTCTGGAGAAGAAAGTGAGGTTGGTGACTTAGTACAGCAGCCCCTCACTCAATTACAACTCATGTGCTTGTCATGGCATCACCTCCCTGATGTCATAGTCTTAGAGAATGAAAACCTCAAACTCCTGCCCCCAAGTGCTCCTCCAGCTCCTATGGGTTCATGGTGCCAAAGTGATCTCAATTCTGTTACCTCCCCAAATTATATTTTTTTTATATTGCCCTTCTTATTTCACCACTCTATTCTTTAACTGGGTGTGCTTATCCCATATTTAACCATAACAATCACCTTGTGGTTCCATTTTCTTAGTAGTAATTTATAAATTAGCAATCCAAAAAAGATTTTAAAGCCTAGGGTCTCCAAAATGAGAGATTATCCTATAAATATTCAATGCCTAAATAGGTATATTTGTTGGATTCTATGAAAACATCAGTACCAAATTATTGATAACTTAAATTTTTTTTAAAATGCTTTTTCTTCATATAACAGTATATTTACATTTGGTCATGCATCGTTGCCATCTGAATTTATATCAGTTTTTTAATGTACAAAGTACTTTAACTGGGAAGTGACATTTTATTTGTATTTATAGACAAATATCTATTAGTTTCACTTTTACTTTAAAAACTTTTTGGATTGCTAATTTATAAATTGTGATTAAGAGAATGGAACCATAAGGTATGGTTAAGCCCAAGTCTTTTTTTACTCTGAACACAATAACCATTATAGCATGCTGCCTTTTGCAGATAAAATTTGCAATAATTTTAGCAACTTATCAACATGTGGTGCCAAAATCTAGCTTACATAATATTTAAATATTTCATGAATACCCCTTTTAGATGTCTGGTCGGGCTGGAAGACGTGGTGAGGATCTTTTAGGAAATGTATTCTTCTATGATGTTCCATTGCCTAAAGTTCAGAGGCTTTTAAAATCCAATGTTCCATGATTAAGACGCCAGTTCCCTCTGAGCATTTCTCTGGTCTTGAGCTCCTTCTTTTGGTAACCAAAGCCAATGATAAGGAGGATGCTAAAGCAAAGGTAAAAATTTCCATGTTAATTTTGTTTTTTAGTCATAAATCTGATCACTCACTAGGGTTTATATAATTAGAACTGCATTTTTAAAGCCAGACAGTAAAGTGAGTTGCCATCCATGTAGTGATATAAATAGATTTAGAGCAGTATTTGATATATATATGTGTGTGTGTGTGTGTGTGTGTGTGTGTCTGTGTGTGTGTCTGTGTGTGTGTACATGTATATATTTCAAAATATGAGTAAATTGAGTTCAATGACCATTATATGATTGTTTATTTCTCTGACCTATTCAAAAAATATGAACTTAAACTATAAGCAATTTTAGGATGTGGAAAAATTTCCCCCTTTTGGAATTCACAGTGATAAAAGAAAAAAAGATATGCTATTAAGCTAGCTATAGCATAATTATGTATATGTGTATATTTATATTCAAATATACACTATGTAATATGTATCTATATATCTAAAATAAATTTTCATTGAATAAATTCTAGTAAGTTGAGACAAAAATTAAAATTGAATATAATTATAGTCAAGATAAATTCTTTATTTTGTATTTCAATATATCATTCTTTCCTCTTGTAATATTTAACATTTGTATTATTTTCTATTCACATTTCATTTTCCTTGACATAACTTATTATGAATTTTTGGGTTAATGTTTTTCAATGAAATAGATTTGATTTTTCACCTTTCTATCCCTCTCTCACTGAAAAAAAACAAAAATAACTAAAAATAAAAACAAAAACCTTGAAACAAATATGCAGAAGCAAGTAAAACAAATTGGTCATGTCTCAGAAATATATGTTTCATTCTATTCCCCTTAACCATCAACTCTCTGATAAGAGGTGGGTAATATCATCAGTCCTCTGCAATTGTTATTGATCATTATACTGACCAGTCTATAAATCATTATGCTTTTACTTCTATTTGATACATAGTTTTATGATCATTGATGAAAGAATGCAAATGTTTTTGTGCATTATATTTTTAAAAAACGAATATTTTTTTCTTTATTTTTAACTTTACCTAGGCATTATCTGTATTGCAACATTCAATGATGTCCTTTGATCAACCAAAGGTGAAACAAATGCTGAAAGTATATGTCATTTTTTCTTTGCAGTTTCTGTTCAGAGAGGTAGGATATAATCTCATCCTAATTAAATAAGTTGGTCAAAAAAATTAGTTCTAAAAAAGAACCAAAATTATCTTATATTAATATTACTTTCAAGGTGTTATTTGAGATATCAAACTTCTTTTAGCAGTTTTTATTACAAGTCCAAATTGAATTTATAAAATACAATTTCTAGGGCTATCTGGATCAGGAATGTATTCCCAGGGGATTTTCTGGACTTGTGGTCCATTTGCACTACTATGAACCTTCAAACTTTGTTTTGGTCAGCTTTCTTGAAAAAGGATTATTTCATAAATTATGTCAGCCAATGAATCAGAAGGGTAAGCTAATACTTTCTAATGCCATCTTTCCTCTATTGCTCACCTTTTGAAGCAAATAACCTTTATTTCTCTCAAAGGATTGTAATTTCTCTCATAGTAAAGCATTTGCAATATTTTATAACTATCAGTTTCATTTCTATCATAGATTTAGATTTTGGGGGATCTTAGAAATTATCCAATCCACGTCCTTGTACCCTATACTTTATAGATGAAGAAATTAAGATCAAAGAGCATAAGTCATTACTTGAGGCCATATAGGTAGTAAGTGGAAAGGCTGGGACTTGAATCCAGTTCTTTTGGTCTCCCAATCCCAGTGTTCTTGAGTAGATTTTTTTTTTTTATAAAATCACAAACATATGTCTATATGAGGCCACTGACATCAGTCTTATTAAAACTATAAGGATGGGGCAGCTAGGTGGCGCAGTGGATAAAAGCACCGGCCCTGGAGTCAGGAGTACCTGGGTTCAAATCTGATCTTAGACACTTAATAATTACCTAGCTGTGTGGCCTTGGGCAAGCCACTTAATGCCATCTGCCTTGCAAAAAAAGAAACCTAAAAAAAAACTATAAGGAGCAGGTTTATCTTTAAAAACAAAATCTATACTTTTGCCCTACAGTCTATCATTTTTGGAACCTTGCCATTTCAGTAGTCTTTAGAAAGTTACAGAAATTGGCCTCAACTTTCTTTTCTTCTGAGTCTAAGGCCTCTAATGCTGTCATTAAATTGTCCTGTTTCTTCCCTGCATATGTCATAGAGTCACTGTAGGAGACAAAGTTTACAAAAACATTTTTCAGAATTAAGGTTTGTGTGCAAATGCAGTTTATAAAAATAATAAATTAGATTTATAATTTTGATTAGGTCATCAAAAGATTCATATGTATATAACATGGTCAAGTATTTCTAGTTGTTGAAAGTTAAATTAAGAATGAAATTTCTACAAGATCATCTAGAAAGTTAGGAGAAAAAAAGAAAAAATAAAGCTTTGAGTTGAATTGATCAAAGTTTTAATATTAACTACAAAATACCATAACTTAATGAGTTTAATGAATTGGGATCTGTTCTTTGGTTTTATTATTGCAAGAAAAAAACAAAACAAAACATTATGACAAGTCACATGAATTATTTTTAGGTCTATTGAGAGATATATGACTCACTATGAAAGTATTAAAATTCAGTAAGTAGTCATCTGGCAAAGTATATTCTTTAACTCATAAAACTTTTAAATTCATCTTAACCTTAATATTTTGAACACATGCATTGGAAGAGTTTGATAGAATGCATTTGATATTTGCCATTTGCCTATCTGCATGGGAAGAGGGTGTCTCCTTATAGGGACCACTCTCCAGGAAAGAAAACATTGCTCTCGATTAAAAAAAACAAAATCAATAAGCAAAATGTTTTCTAGAATTTTGTATGTTGAAGCTTTAAAATAGTTTTCTACTAGTTATAGAGGCTATATGAATATAAGGGCTAGCTGTGGAATTTGGATGATCAGGGTTCAGATGCATGCTGTAAAGATTTCTGGCAGTATTCTTTTGTCAATTCACTTCAAATCTGTGTTCCCAAGGCACCTGCCTAGCAATTATCTAGAGATTAGAGAGACAGGTTAAAGCATGTTGATGGAGATATGGAGAGATTTCTCATTCTGGGAGGTCACTGTGCTGGGGAAATCACTAAGTCTTTTCTGAGTTTTTAAGTACACTTTATGTTTTGAACAGGTCCAAAAGTATTTTCAGAAGATGTAATGGAAACTTTAGTACTTGTACTAGCAAATCTTTTTGGAAGAAGATACCTGCCTTCCTGTGTAGAAAGATATAAGAAAACTTTTTCTCTATCAAAGGTAATCAGAAAATCAAATTGGATTATTTCAGTCTATCATCATGTTGCATTTCTCATTGTGTAACTCTGGGTAATAGCATTTAAAAATATGTCCTAAAAGATCCTATGATAATAATAAATTCCATGTATGGGAACATTTTGTTTTATTATGATAGGGTAATTTTAAAATTATAAATATAGAGCTACAAATCATTTCCCAAAATGTGCAAAGACACATTAAATGAAAACATGACCCATACTTACTTTTGTACAGAGAATTTGAAAATGAGCACAAAATTCTTTGAATCCTGTGGAGGAAAGTTGGACTTAAATGACATACCATTATTACTTCTTTTTTTCCCCCTTTTCAGATCTTTTTTTTTTTTGAATATTTGAACTACTGAGCCACTGTGCCACTGAGTAGAGAGGTGGTTCATGGATAGAGGGTTAGAAGTAAAGTCAGGAAGATCTGAGTTCTAATCCAACTTCAGATATTTCCTAGCTTTGTGGCCCAGGGCAAGTCATTTAACATGTGTCTGTCCCAGCTGTAAAATGAGGGTCATAATATCATCCAATTATCTTAAAGATTTAATGAGAGGATCAAATGTGAGAATACCTCTAAAGATTGTGTTAACATAATCCCTGTACACAGTAGGTACTTAATATGTGTGTTCCCTTCCCACTGCAATAGACTTCCTCCACCATATGGATATATGATGACTAAATTATATTAGGATAGCCCCAGATGAACAATTCTTTCCACTGCCTAAAATTTGCATAAAAATCAGACACTATTGAAAAAAGTGTTAATAGATGAGCTGAGTCAGAAAAAGCTTTCATTGGATAAGTTTTCCAGTAGAACTTTCATAGGCTTGTATATGTATATATGTGTGTGTGTGTTTATACACACACACATATATATGTATATATAAAACTTGAAGGGTTCTTAATCCATCTAGTTTGAACTCTTTGTTTTCAAAAAATGAAACTAAAGGTTAGAGATTAAGTGACTTGCTGGAGTTAAGATGGAAAATCAAATATTTTGACTCCAGTAATAGATTCTTTGAGATTGACATAATTTGACCAGCTGTAGCTGTGGGACTATGCTCCCCACTCATACTGACTGAATTTGAACTCACAGACAAAGCTACTCTCCTCAGGGATCTGGGGATCAACTCTTATGGCTTGGGGAGTATCTTTCAGAGACACTTTAGCTGTTGGAGTGCCAAGAGAGTTATGAGTCTGGAGTCAGAAAGATCTAAATTCAAATTCAACTTCAGATACCTCCTCAGTTTCCTTATCTGTAAAATGGGGATAATTAGTAGAATTAATCTCCTAGGACAGTTTTGTGAGAATCAAATGAGAAGTGAAGTCCTTTGTAAAATTTAAAAATGCTTTATAAAAACTAGCTGTTGTCTTTTCCCTCAATATTTCTAGGTTATTTTAGAGGATCTCCCCAAAGACTTTGTTGCTGCAGTAGAAGAATATAATAACAAAATTGAGAATGATTTTGGTTCTTTCCTCCTTATGGTTTCGAAGCTGGCAGACATGAACAAAGAATACCAACTTCCTCTGTCAGAAATTAGTAAGTCTTGTGACTGTAGATTATCCTAGTTGAGAATTCAAAGGAAATAAAAAACAAATTTAATATATTTTTGTTGATGAAAATTCATATTGGGACATAATTCAGTTTCAGAAAACAAAGGAAAAAATATTTCTAAGTAGATATACTTGTAGAAAATGCTTTAGACATGGGTTTGGGAATACCTGAGTTTGAATGAGCCTGGGTAGGTCACTCACTCTCCTGCATCTTTATTTTCCTCATTTTTCAGTATAAAAATGGCACCCATCTTCCAGGATTGTTGTGAGGATCAAATGAAATAGCAAATGTAACAGGACTTAAAAATCTTAAATTTCTATTTACATGTTAGCTATTATTATTAACAAAACTCTTTCCTTCAAGTTTCTCCTTTGGATCATTCTTTTAAGAAAGAATGTCTTTTTATATGGGATTTGAGTAGCTCATTTCTTTTGTATGGAATCCTAGAGGGACTTGTATATCAATTTCCACAGCATGGTTAATGGTTATATAAAGAGATTTCCGTGCATCATCAAAACTCTGTATAAACATTTACAGGAAAATAATTTCCTTTGACTCCTGTTTTCACACAGACACATAGACACATATAGACATATATGTATATATATATATATATATATATATATATATATATATGTAATACTTTTATCTGGTTAAGTTTTTTTACCTTAATTTTTATCAGTATTAAGTCATTTAAATATTAAAGTAAAGAAAAATAAGTAATCTTATGCACACTTTCATTAAGCATTTATTAAATATCAATTATAAGATACCATAAATTACTCTTATAAAATAATTATCAAAGAATGGCAGTTGATGGAACCAAGATGTATGAAGATGATAGTTATTTATAAATGTGGATTTGTGAATATGACATCTTACATGAGAAGGGTCTATTAATTTCCTTAGGTTATGAGCTTATAGGATTACAACGCATCAAAGAACTATCAGATTTTTGATCAACCTATTTTCTTTTTTGAGTTTGGTATCTGTCTTCCACCAAATATTTGCAAAAGGCTTCTCTAAGTTCCTTCCTATTTTTTAGTTTTCAGCTTTCTGACTTTGAAAAAGTACTCCAATCTCTGTCATTCCTTGGCCATCTAAAGACCTTCTAAAGGTGGAGGAATAGAGTTTAATATCTTCACAACCTCTCCTTGTCTTTCCTGTTCCCTCTTTTTTAAATATTTCCTTGAAAATGAAGATCTCTTGCATCATCACCTCAGAATTCTGAGCTTATTTCTTCCTTTACAGCCTTAACAACCTGTTTTTATCCACACTTTCACAGAGTTTTTCCAAAAAGTGTTTGACTCAACAGAACAAAATTTAGACTAATAGGCTCTTCTTAAGTAAGATATGTATATTTGTCTATATAGGTAATATAAAACAAATGAAAACTAATTTAAGCATACTACCTTTAATTATTGTTGAGTGAAAAGGACAGTAGATTTGAAGGCAGAGAAACTGCTTTTGAATTTTACCCTTTATGCCCTTTATCTTGGGAATATCATTTGGACTTTTTAGGCATGAGATTCATTATCTTTAAGATGAATGTGTTGGATCAGATTATCTCTAATGTGCTTTTCAATTCTGTATCTGATAACTAGGTAATGATGCTTCCAGATAGTTTTCTTTATTAATAGAAAAATTAATTATCTTACAATGAAGTTTTATGAGAAATAACATAATATTTTATTAAATTTCATTTGATAACAATATTGAACCATTTCACATTTCATTTTAATTAGATTTTTCAGGTGAAGAATGTGGAGATTCTGAACTGGTATCCCATTTGATGCCTGGGAGTGAGGATAGAACTGCTGTCTCACCATTTGCTTGCCTGTCTGAAAAAACAGACAAAGATCTATTTAATATTGATGTGGTAAATGATATATGTATTATTTCAACTCTTTCTTTCTCATTTATTTCTGAGAAATTCCTTAAGATGATCACAATGATAATGATGATCATGTAGCCCTTTGAAATTTATAATAGCCATGGGATCAGAATTTTAAAAATGCTTTCATGTATCATTTTTTCCTGAAAAGAAATAATTGCATTTAACTCAATGGAAAATTTGATTCTCCTTATGTATTGTTGTAATGCCATATATATATATATATCTGTATATATATATATATATATATATATATATGTGTGTGTGTATACATATATATGTATATATACATATACATATACATATATATATATATATATATATATATATATATATATATATATATATATGTCATTTCACCCCCAAGAAAAGATGGAAGACTTCATCAACCTATTTATGTATTCTGTGTCTACTATTTTATTTTTATTATGTTATGGATTAAAATGATGAAAAATAATCTCTATAAGTAAGGACCTTGAATTTTAATTGGAAAATGACCTATTCAGGCAAAATAATTCATGAACAAGATAGAGTTATATTGTTTTACAAGAAAAGTGTGGAATATGGAAAAAATATGATATATGACACCATTTTATTTTGTAAACATGCCGTTTTTTGAGGAGATTCAACTAATGATCTAAGACTACTTCCTTTTGACAAAAATATAAAATAAGTTATTGATTGAGAAGGAAAGAAAACAAGTATAAAATGTTAATTAAAATGGTAGTGATCAGTATGAAGTTGTATTAGGTGATACTTTACAGAAGTTAGAGTTTCTAGGGTCTTAAAAGTAGGTAGGTAAAATAGTTAACAGTAAAGATGGGAGAAAGAAGTCTTCTCTCTGAGTTCCAGATTTATCTCTCTAATTGACTTTGTGGCTTCTCCACTTGAAAATTTCATAGTTGTCTCAAACTTGACATCTCCAAAATCGAACTTATTACTCATCCTTCTAAGTCTACCATTCTTCTCTAACTTCCCTATTCCTGTGATTCTTCCCTGGTGTGCCACATAGATATTGTTGAGTTGTCACCCTCCTTTACTCTGCAAAGTTGTCAGTCCACAAAAACCAATCTTCCTCTCTCCATCTATCTAGACTCTTTGCTTAACTGTTCTTTGTATCATCAGACAGAAAACAAATATTCTATAATAAATTCTACAATGAATCAATTTGAATTTGGCCTTTGTTCCCCAAACCCTTCCTAAGATACTGCCTCCCTTCTAGAGTCACTTTTTTATATACAAACCAATATATGTGTATGCTTTCTCCTTGGTAAGAATGTAAGTTCAAAGAGCACTTAGCCAAGTGCTTTGCACATAGTAGGCATTTAATGTATGTTTTAATATGTAGAGCATTGTGAATAAGAGAGATGTGATTTAGTTGCATCTCTTAATAGCTGTGTAGAGCATGAGTGAAAGTTTAGAGAAGAAATATTTAATTCCTGGGTGAAAAAATGATGAAACTAATCTTCAGGCTAAGGACTTGAACTAGAATGTAGGCATGTGAAAGAAGAAAATGTATAGAGAGGAGAGATGCTATGGAGATAGAATTATTAAGATTTGGCAACTGATTGGATGTAATGGGGTGGAGGAGAGAAATAATTTCGAGGTTGTAAATTTGCATTACAAGCAAGTTGTTGGTACTCTAAGAAGTAGAGAAGGCTGAAATAAGAGTGGTTAAACTGAAGTTGAGGGGAGAAGGAACAAAGGGAATATAATGAGTTTTGGTTTGAATATATGAGATGCCTATGGGAAATTCAATTTGAAATGTGCAATAATTGATTGATGAGGTGGACCAGCAGTTCAGAAGAAAAACCTGGTTTAGATATATAAATCCATGTAGAAATGGTAACTGAATTCATTGTAGCTGTTGAGGTCAACTACAGAAAGGGGAGAGAGAGAGAGAGAGAGAGAGAGAGAGAGAGAGAGAGAGAGAGAGAGAGAGAGAGAGGAGACAAGCAATTTTAAGATAAAGCCTACAGATCTAAGATGCAGAGATGTTAACTGAATCATTAGGAGCAGTTAAGGTCACCATAAAAGAAAAGGGGCACTTGGACTGAGCTTTTGTGGGAGCTAAGATTAAGGAGGAAGAACATTCCAGAGATGAGGGCTACCAAATAAAAAGGCACAGACATGATATTTCACATATAGGGAATGCCAATTTGACTGAAGATCTAGAGGACATCAGGAAGCATAATATGTGATTGACCTGAAAATAGACACCAAGATCAGTGAAGGGATTTAAAAAAATTAAATTTTATCCTAAAGGCAGTAACAAGACAGTGAAATTTGTTGAGCAGAGTAATGAAACATAGGGTCAAACATGAACTTTAAGAATTTCAGCTTGATTGCTACATAGAAGGATTGGAGAAAAGAAAGATGAGAGGGCTGGTGACCAGTTAGAAGATGAAGCTCTTACAAAATTCTGAGCCAGAGGTGATGAGATTCTTGACTTGGTTCATTATGGTTTAAATAGAAATGAGGGCAGTTGTGAGAAATATTGAAGGGGTGGAATCAATCTATGGAGTATGACTTGCTAGGATAATTGATGGCAAGGGGTACTGGCAAGATTTACTAAGCCCTGTCTTCCCTTTTTATAGAAATAAGGACTCTGATATTATATAGTAGAAAGATCACCAAAATGAGAGTTAGAATGTTGATTCTTGACTCCTTTCCATTATTAGTTAGCTGTGTGACTGCTAACAAATAATTTAGCCTCTTTGATCTCAGTTTACAAAATGAATTCAGATAACATAATCTTTAAGCTTTTTTTTTCAGGTAGCAAAATCTAGGATTTCTTGTAGAAGATTTGTTGTCTTTTCTATGTCTGATGATAGAAGAGTTGAACAAAGAGGCAGATGGATAGAGACAGGAAGAAAAAAATGATTTTTAACTGTGAATAAGACCTCTCCAAATTCTGTGGCCTTAGTGGTTTTATAAAATTTATAGAACTATTTATTCTATTCTATGATTCTGCATGTTCTCTTTTAAAATTCTGGCTTCTGCTGTTATGCTTCTCTTAGTTATTCAAATGTTGATCCTTGTAAGTTTTTAGTTTTGTTAGCTTTAAAATATTCATAAATATTGAGTAAAGCATTAATGTATTCAAAATTAGTTTTAAGTTTCTTTAATGCTCTTTCATTGTTCAATAATTAGCATGTATTTTATGACAAAGATTCTATGAAATATCTTGGATGTTAAGTTATATTCTTTAAATAAAAATTGAATATAAATATTTCTGATAGACAGAGATGAATGAAATTAGACCAAGATAACAAGGTTAGGCACAGATCCAAAGGACAACTGGAGAAATTTAAAATATCCATATTTTCACAGATTGCATTACGCACAATTGATGTGCAAGCTGACAATGTTCCTTATCTTTGGTTGAAGAAATGTGACAGAGATGGAAGGAGACGTCATCTGAATGCTTATGCATTTGATTTCTACAAACATGGCTCTATGGTAGCATTGTCAAAAGATAATTGGTATGACTTTTTTCTTTTTTGAAAAAAAACCCATAAATTGAGCATTTGTTACACAGTGAAATGTTATAGTATAAAGAGCATTTTAAGTCATCATATGGTTTCTTCATATATAATATAAACAAGTTTGAAGTATATGGTTGCTGAAAGTCCTTACAGCTATAAATCCATAATTTTATAATTAAATTTTATAATTAAAGATATTATAAGTATGATATTATCATATTCAAATAGTATGTGTATTATTAGGTATCTCAAATGCAATTATGCTGAGAGATAGCCTAGAATAAAATATTAAATGCTAGATTTAAAATAAGCAAGAAATAAGAAAATATGTTTTCATACTCCCCCATCAGACTGTGGATCTGTGACTCTGGACAGGTTATTTAGCAGACTTCAGTTTTCTCATCAATAAAGTGAAAAGGTTGGACTTGATGTCTTCTAAGTGCCTTTAGAGATCAAAATCCAAGATCTGATGCATTTCAAAAGAAAAGGAGGTAGCCTGACTCAGAGGACTGGAATTAGAAATAATCTAGTAAATAATGAAGAGACAGTAAAGAGAGATGCAGGAGCCAGGATTCTTCCCAAATCTCCCCGAATGTCAGCTATGTAAGACTTTGAGACTGATCCAATAAAAAGTGGTATGGTGAAGGTCACTCAGGATCCTTATGGACATGTTTTATTCTTGATCAGTAAATAGGAGTAGCACCACATTTTTTGCTTGCTTGTAGTAAGTTAGAAGCTTGTCACAAAATCTATTTTGTTATTTTATTCTCTTTTGTTTCATGCCCTGTAGGCTGAATCATGGAGAAGCCTTTGCCATTATCAAAGATTTCATTCTTCTTATTAAAGTAATAAGGTATAATAAGAACTTATGCATTTAGAGGACCTTAAAAAAAGACCCTTAAAAACTAATTTTGTTACTAATAGTTTTAAATGAAAACTAATAAAAGCAACTTGAACTTCTACAGGAGTTCATTAGGGGAATTGTGTGACGATGAGCAAGATGATGTTGTGTTGGCTTTTGGACAACTTAGTGAAGCATATACAAACAAATTCTGTAAAAAAAGAACGCAGATGAAGCCATAAAAGTTAAAGTGATCATGGATTGCATAGAAATTGTACTAACTTTTAAATGATTCTTAGTTGGAGAATTACTTGTATAAATATATGTACATATATAAATTCTCAAAAGATTTGCTGAGAATGATTGCCTTCTATCTGAAAATCTTATCTAGAACAAAACACTTGCATGTCCTAAAATGACAGTCATTATTTTTTATTTAAAATAGTTTCCTTTCAAAATATATATCTATAAAGAGACAGTTGTGGAATAGAAGAGAGAATCTCAGTTCAGACTTAGCAAGACTTGAATTCAAATGTTTCCTCAGACATTAAGTATTAGCAAGTCTTATTTTCTGTGTCCCAAATTCATGTCTCTTTGTCTGTCTCTGTCTCTTTCATACTCTCCCTTTTTCTCCCTACTTCTCTGTCTATCCTGAAGTCTGCCTGTAATCACAAGCTATCTAGAGAATAAACCAAAGAAACAAATGAACACGTATGCACAAAGTATATTAAAATCCAATCTGCTTTAATATATTTTCTATTGCTTGAGGTCAAACAACTAATGAAATGATAAATTAAGCCCTGATATGAAGGGTTTTTTTTGCTAATTTCTTAGGTATAAATGCTCACACTGAAAATTTAGCAATCAGTTCAGAGAACCAGTTTGAGCTGGCTCCAGCACACCTACCTACCCATCTCTCAATCTCTCTCTCTCTCTCTCTCTCTCTCTCTCTCTCTCTCTCTCTCTCTCTCTCTCTCTCTCTCTCTCCCTCTCTCTCCCCCCTATCTTTCTTTCCATATATCTATCAAAGGATAGATATCAAGTGCATAGAGCAATGGATAGAGCACTGACCTTGTATTCAGAAGAACGGAAGTTTGAGTCTGGCCTTAGACACTTGCCACTTACTAATTGCATGACTTTGGGCAAATCAGTTAACCCTGATTGCCTCCCATCCAGGGCCATCTCCAGTTGTCCTGATTTATATGCTGTCTGTGCTTATTTTAAATGTGATTTGGTTTATCTATTTTTTGTTTTTTCATAAAAGCAAAGTTCTTGCTTTATTTATTACTTCAACGGCTTTATTATATCCAATTATATAAATTTTATCCCAGATAGTTCTGGAGGAGAAAATGAGGTTGGTGACTTAGGCTGGCACCCCTTCACTCTAAGCCAATTCATGTGCTTGTCTTGGCATCACCTCCTTGATGTTGTGCTCTTCTTCAAAAATGAATGACAAATATCATTATCTCTCTATCTCTCTATCTATCGCTCTATCTATCTCTCTCTCTATCTATCTATCTATCTATCTATCTATCTATCTATCTATCTATTTATCTCTTCCTTGAGCCTTATCTATTGTGATTTGCTATTTGTTGCAAGGTTCCTTAAATCCCATCTGCTAAATTTAAATAAAAAACTCTTACTAATCAATTAAAGTATTAAAATAAAATCTTGATGTATTTTGTCAAAACCACATTGATTCTTATGCTTTTCAAGATCTGTTCCCCACAAAGTCTTCAGTTAATTCTCCCTCCTGTGAGTGTGTATAATCCCTCCTTTCAACTTTTTCCATCCCCCAAAACAAAACCAAATTAAAAAAATACAATTACATAACTATCCCACTATTATTAAAAATTGCATATTTCCTCAGTCTGGAAGAAGTTAGGTAAGAAATAAGTTAGTTGCCAAGTTGGTGATGATCAAGATGAGTAATCTTTGTAGAAGAGAATTCTCTCTCTTCTATTCTCTATCTTTATTTACTAGTAGCTCAAAATATTTAGAGTTTATTCCTTTTGATAACTTTCTACCATTATGGGTAAACTTTGGCATTGTATGCTTTGTTTATTTATCAATTCAGAATAATTCATATTCCCATAAATTTGACAAACTATCTATCATTCCCCCCCCTTTTATTTTCCTTCTAATCTGGGATTCATTGACTTTATGTGTATAAAAACCCTTTTTAACTTAATGTGATAAAAAGTATTCATTTTATATCTCACAATGCTGTACTTGTTAACTCAAATTCTTCTATCTACAAATCTGATAGTAATATGTTCCATGTTTTTTAAAATTTATTTATGATAGCTTCCTTTATGTCTAGGTCATTTTTTCGATTTTGATTTTCGTAAATGGTATAAAATATTAGTCTATTCACAATTTCTGCCAGACTTCTTTCTAGTTTTTCCAACAATTTTGACCAAAAAGTGAATCTTTATTCCATGAGCATAAATTTTTACATTTGTCAAATACAAGCTTGCTATAATAATTTTATCATTGTCTATTATATATTTACATTATTTCACTAATACAACTTGTGTTTCTTAGCCAGTACCAGATAGTTTTGATAATACCACCTTATAATACAGTTCATTGCTAGATGGTATTTCTAAATCCCTATTCATTATATTTTTCCATTAATTCCTTTGATATTTCTATTTTCATTCTTCCAGATGAATTTTATTATTTTTAAGTCAATAAAATAATTCTTTGGTAATTTAATTGGGATAGAATTGAGCATGTAGACAAGTTTAGGTAGAAATGTCATTTTTATTACATTGACTCTGGTCACTCAAGAACAATTAATATTTCTTCAGTTATTTAAATCTGAGTTTGTGTTTTTATCAAAAAATGTTTTATAATTATGTAGACTCATAAAGACAGTTCTTGTTCTTATTCTGGCAGGTATACTTCTGGGTACTTTATGCTGTCTATGGTTATTTTAAATGTGATTTGGTTTATCTAATTTATGTTTTTTCATAAAACAAAGCTCTAGTTTTATTTATTAATTCAATGGTTTTTATTATATCCAATTACATAAATTTTATCTATCTCTCCTTTAATTTGTTTGACTTTTCAAAAAGGATTTTTAAAAACTTGGGTTTCCTTTCTACTATTTTTTTAAATTGCAGTCTCTATTGATCTTTCCTTCTTCTTTTTAGTGATGTAAGCATTTAGAAATATAAAATTTTCTCTTATTATTGCTTTTACTGTATCTCATAGATTTGTCTCACTATGTTTCATTATTATCAATAGTTTTAATAACATTATTTACTGTTTCTATGACTTGTTCTTTAACCAATTCATTCCTTAAGGTTTGGTTACCCATTCTCCAGTTAATTTTTAAATGTTTCCATTGTACCATATTAAATATATTTTATTGCATTGCCTGATGAAAATGCAATTAATGTTTTTTGCTTTTATGAATTTATCTTTAAAGATTTTATGTCCTAATATATGGTCAATATTTGTCAAGGTGCCATATGTCAATGCAAAAGTTGTATTTCTTCCTGTTGCCATTCAGTTATCTCTAGATAGCAATCATATTCAATTTATCTAAGATTGTATTCATCTACTTCTTTCTTTTTGATTTTTTGCTTATATTTATCTAGTTCTGACAGTAGAAGATTGAAGTTCCCCCATTAAGAGTTTTGCTATCTATTTTCACCTGTAATTCATTTAGCTTTTGCTCTTGAAATTTGGATGCTATAGCATTTGGTGCATATACTGTATTTCTCAGAAAATAAACCTAATATTTTTTTTCAGTACTATAATAATAAAATTGTAATATAAGTCCTACCCCCAAAATAAGCCCCAATTAAGATCATCAGGCAGATGGATTCTTTTAGTATGTCCATTGCAGCACTTGATGGACATATTGAATTATAAAATAATAATATTAATTTATAATTAAATAGAAATAATAATATTGAAATTAATACTTAAAATAAATGAGAATAAAAATTATAATTAAGTATCATAAATACCTAAGTTGGTGAGTTTGAACCAGAGGTAAATGTTTATATAAACAAATGAACTCAAAACAGACACAGTGTGAAATAATGTTCACACTTGTTAACTTCTGAATGGAAAGAAAGTCCCACTCTAAGCAGCAGTTAGGGCAAAAAAAGATAAGACAACATTTTTCAAGCATTTATGTTCTTAAACCCCCCAAAGCCTAGTGCATTCAAGTAGTTAAAAGTATGTGGGTTGATTTAATGCTGCTACTTGTTTTGTGAGGTGGCCAAAGTGGTCTGCTAGTGAGCCAGCATTCACTGTACTAAAGACATAAAGAACTTCCTGATATGAAGAAAAATAGATCAATGACTACACCGAAAACAAAAGGAAGAGAAATCAGAATGGAAACTTATGAAGCCTAGCCTGCAAGAGGTTGTGACTTGGGTGAAGAATTTATGGGATAAAATCACTGACTATTGTTGACAATGCACTTGAGCCAGCTATGTGGACAAGAAATGTTCATTTAAGGAGAGTTCTATTGTTGTACATGAGAGATTGGGGTCAACTTAGATGAGTGGAAATAAAATCTCAAGAAATCCAAGTTGTAATCCAGGGTTTGAACAGTTATGATGATTTTGGAAGAAGATGACATGAGTATTTGAATAAATGTAGATTTTTTTGTACATGAATAAATGCAGATTGTTGTACATTAAAAAAAATAAGAAATTCCTGAAAATAAGCCATAATGTGTCCTTTGGAGTAAAGATTAATATAAGATCCAGTTTTATTTTTTGAGAGGAAATTGTATATATATATATATATATATATATATATATATTTATATTTGAGAAACTTTATTAGAGAAACTTGATGAAAAATTTTTTCACAGTTATGATTGCTATTTCCCTCCAGCCTACTTCTCCCATTTATCCTACTCTTTCCCTTCACACTGTCCTTTCTCAAAAGCATTTTGCTTTTGACTTTTACTTCCCCCTCTCCCTTCTATTAATAGCTCTCTCCCACTTTATCTCATTCCTTTCCCCTTCTACTTTACTGTATGGTAAAATGCATTTCTACATCCAACTGAGAGTATGTTATAAAAATGATATATTTTAAGGTACTTGGTCTATAGTATATCTTTACAATGAAAGATGTTTTCTCTTTTTCTTTCTCAGGGTCTAAGCTTTAACTTGATAGTAATTATATACTAGATATTCTTTTCCAAGGCAAGTAAATTAATTTAAGCATCTATTACATCACTGTATGTCAGGTACATATATGTCATATCCTATATGTCATTTCACTTTTTGTTTATTGTTGAGCTATTGTATTATTTAATGAAATTTAACTTTGGTAAGAGGAAGTTCACCTGTATTGACATGTTCTGTTTAATTATGTGTATGTTGAAATAATATAGTTGAACCATCATTGCACACTTCACACCTCTGGGCTTAATTGAATAGTCATCATAGTTATTAAATTATGGGAGAATTGGTGCTTAGTAGGAGGAATTTAAGTTCTTACTGGTAGATTGTAACAAATAAGTAACATCCATATATAATTCCCACCTACAGTGAGAAAAGAAGCATCTAAGCAACTTCAAGGACTAGTTCTATGGCAATAATAATGAAATTAAAGGAATAAAATCAAAACAGATGAGAAAAAATTTTGTCTTTCATAAAAATGTCTTTTTTTGTACATGTTTTAAATTATATAACAATTTCTAAGCTAAAGCAACTTGTATTACATAGTATAAAATCCTGGGCATTACTCTATACTATTATTTATATAATTAATGGCTAATCTTTGCTGTTTAAATGAAATATTTATATGTAGATTGAACTTGTTGATTTATTTATTGTAATTCATTTTAAAAATAAATATAATTTATTTTCTGACATTTCTCTATGTTATTATATATTACATTACATCTCTTTTGAGTTCTTTTAATACTCAAGTATATATGTATTAGATTACACACTCATCTGTTGCTACATACATGTATTCATAAATACATACAAACATAAACAAATCTCTCTGTCTCTCTCTCTCATTATTTGAGTATCAATCTAAATAAATTTTTTGATGAATTTTTCAATCCCAGAAATTTATGAAATTGTACCTCAAGGTGAAGAGATGTAGTATTCAACAATGTAATGAGAATCATTTTGATCATTATGAAATATTGTTATGAAACTACTGTCCTTGAAGTTAAAACAACAAAGTTTAGAGTGGAAAAAAATCATGGTATGAAAAGGAGTTTATATCCATATTTCCCACAGAGAACATCTATTCCAATGCTTTCTTGATGTTATCATGTGCAAAGAGAAAGGCATGTTTCTGAAAACAAAAAGCTAGATTCCAGAGATTGGGAGGTCTTACGGCTCATCTATGCAGTCAGTCTTGATAGATACTTCCTCCTAGTGGTTACATAAGGAAAAATATGTGGTTTCAGGGAGTCGATCCTAGCCCAGAGATATAGGTTGTCATTCTATGTTTTGTGAAACAAGGTTTATAAGCAGTGACTTAGGCAATCATACTACAATAAATCCCTCAAATCTAATTATACATGCATATATGTTGCATGCATGTAGACACACATGGTCACACACAATTCACACACATAACTGTGAATGTGTGCATGTATATGATTGTTACATGTATATTGTTTTATGTATATACATATATGTGTGTATATATCTGATAGAGAACATGAATAGTCAATCAGATAGTCCATACATCTTTGAACTTAAGGTAGTTTTTTAAACTTCTTTTCCCATTTAAGTTCCCTTTGGATATTAAAGGTTTTTCCTATATAAAAAGATTTTTCCTGTATAAAAACGTTAGAGGGTAAAGATATAGGACCATACTCCCTGATGTAGTCCTGAAACCCCATTTTGGTTTTATTCCAAACATCCTTCCTGGTCACTAATTTAGTGTGCATAAAATAAGTTTAAATAAATGCATTTAAATCTTATAATTTTTTATTGTTACATGATTCCTAATTTAGTAAAGTACCATATTTAGAAAAGACTCCTTTAATGAAATAAATATGTACCTTGACAAATACATATTTTCTGTTCAACTCAAAAAAAGAAATAAAGGCAATTTAAGGTAGGACCATGTAATTTTTCCAGCTACATTTCAGGAATAATTTACACCTTACAATGGTGAAGAAATATAAGCATTTAGAGATCTCCTTCAATGAAAGGGATGTAGTCCCCCAAATTCATCTTTTTCTCTTAATAGTCTTCAACATCACCAGCACAGATGGCAAGTAAAGCTTTTTCATAATGTCCTGAGGCAAAATTCTGAAACAAAAAATAGAATGTTTATGGGAGAAAAATGTGGCAATATTCCAAAAAGCATTATTTCTTTATTTTTCAAAGATAAGATCAGGAGAGGTTTCAGTATACTGAAGTTTTCTATAAAAATCTTCAATGTATAAATGTGTAAAATAGCCCCAAAGAAAATTATTATAAAGATATATATGTATATGTATATATATATATATTATATATATATAGTAAAATCATGAAATCATGAATTTAATGATTTTATAAATACTTAAATTAAGTGATAACTCTTGTTGATTGGAGCAAGAAACTATCTTTTCTCACTTCCCAAACCCACAGCTCTCTGTACAATGTTTGCTATTTATCATGTACTTTAGTTGGGCCGGAAAAGTAGTTCTGAACACAATTAAGATCCTTCCCCTACTCCCCCCAGGTGCATTCATAAATATAATTATGAAAATGTTTCATTATAAAGTGGTTATATTAGTATTTTCTCTCTTAAGCTAATGCCATCTTAACCAACTACTTCTAAATGCACAGCAATATTAGCTGTATACAGGTATTAATGCATGGCTAATAGGTTTTTGAATACACTGAATGACTCAGAACTGGTTTCACTAACTAAGGAATATGTCAGAATATTTAATTCCTAGCAGGAAAGTCAACATAATAGCTGATATTCAGTTCAATTTAATAAGTATTTATTAAGTTCCCACCAGACTAATTTCTGAGTTTACCAAGACAAAGCAAAACTATTAACTTAAAGAAGTTTGCATTCTAAGTAAGTGAGAAAAGAACAACATATGTATAGAGAAATTTATACATATATATAATTTATGTATATACATATATATGTTTGCATGTACAATCACAATAAATTAATCAATTACAGGAAGTCTGAAGAGGGAATAACAATTAGGGGATTTAGCAAAGATTTAGTACATTTGGTCTGAGGCTTGGTTCCTAAGCCTGAAGTGAGAAAAAAAAATATTCTAGGGGTGTATATACAAAGGTACAGAGACTAGAGAGAGAAGGTCCTGTACTGAGAACATAAGGTAGGCTCATGTAGGAAAAAGCGCACACATGTGTGGGTACAGTATTTTTTTTTAGCAGAAGATAAGATTGCTAAGAAAATAATCTCATTTTACAACAGTTCAGACAGGATGGAATTTTTTTGTATGTTAATTCAAACATAAAATAGTCTAATAATTCAATTAAACACATATTTATTGAATGCCCACTGTGCATAAGATACTTTGCTAGGATTGAAAATGTGAAAACAAAACAAAATTCCCTGACCTTGGGGAATTTACAATCTACTATAGAGAGAATATAGTTTCTACAAAGATAAATAAAAGATAATTTTAGGATTAAAGGAGAAACAAAAAACATGGGACATATAGCTTAAAAACTGGAAGGACTTTGAAGTACAGATAAATAAATCACATCTTTTTACAGGGGTAGAAAATGAGATTGAGGAAGGTTAAGTAACTTGCTTATATTCACAGAGGTGAGAGCTGGGATTTGAATTTGGGTCTTGGGACAACAAATGTATTATTGTTACCCTGTACTAGGTTTTCTTCTCCTTAGAAAAGAGTTCAAAGAGGAGGTAGTAACTGAGTTGGGAAATTTGGACAAGTTTTATAAGGAAACATAATGAATTCCAATTGAAACATATTTAATTTGTGATATCTTATTATATAGGTTTTAGCCCATCAGAAATTTGACCAAACCACAAAGTCCAGTAAAAAGGCAAGAGACTTACTTTGATATCATGAAACAGAGATCTTCCATATCTTTCTTTGTATCTTTTTCTTATATTCATTAGGTCTATTTCACTTCGGGCAATTAAAATCCTGATAATGGTTTTGTTGTGGAAACCAAATTCCTAAAAGAAAAGGAGAAAATGGGAAAGCATCAGATTTTGTTTTGTACTTTTTCCCCCAATGAACTTGAATGAAAAAAATTATCTTGTTAAAAAACCAGACCTTGGAAATCCTACTTGGTGATGGAGGGGATTTTTGTTTTGAAATAATGTCTGAAGAAAGAAGAGAAATAAAATAAAGATATTCTGAGAAAGAAAGAAAGAAAGAATTAGAGGTACAGTGGAAGGAAAGATTTTCTACCAGACTAAATTAGCAAATCTCTGTGCAACAGGGATTAACTTGAAAACTCCTAGGTGATATTGCAAAGGGTAGTGAATCTAATGGGTAGAGATTTCAGGCAAAGCCAACCTAAGTACAATTAATGTCCAAGACAGAAATGATAGGGTGCTTTCATGAACAACTGAGAGCAGGTCTTGGAGTCAGGAAGAAGACAACTTCCAGGTTGATTAGGATCTTATGATACCTTTAAAATGCTCCACCCCACCTCCTCCAACCCCACTAACTCCCACTACCGCACTCCGCATATTCTAGGCAATTTTTATAAACATTGCAGGTAAGGTGTCAACTTGCATTGACAGAAGAGCCATGAAATTTCAATTCCAGTCTCTATCCCTTTCCTTATATGGAATAAAAAGGTCAGAATAGCATGGTTCCTAACTGTAATTTAAAAAAGGCATTGCTGACATCTAGTGGTCTAAGTGGCTAATCTCATTTTGGGGATCCGTAAATTCTAGTGATATTCTTATTAATCAATTGTGTGTGTTTTAGGAAAATGAAGGAGATTCCATTTTCTAAACTTTTCCCATTTAGAGTCTCAAGTCATTGTTGAAATTTTCTGGTATATTTTATTTAATCCCATAGCAATATGTGTCATTTCAAAAATGTTTTTGTTTTTCTACTTAGTGAAAAAAGCACTTTATTTATTAACCAGTTATATAATATGCCAGACCTTGTGCTAGATGCAGGAGATGCAGGATTAGAAATGGAAAAAATGCAAAATAACCATAATCTTAAAAAAATTTAATTCAACTGAGCAGAGCTATTCAAGTTAGGCATTTATTCTATCTCAGGTCAAAATACTGGTATAAAATTTTCTTTCTTCATCCAGACTCACTGAAAACTCTACTCTTCTACCCCCCCCCCCATTTTCCTCTTCCTTCTTTTCTTCTCTTTCCTTTTTTTCTCCTCTATGTTTGTTTCTCTCACTTTTTCCTCACTCCTCTCCTCTTTCCACTCACACTGTCTTACTTGTTTTTCTCTCTTCCTCTCTCCTCTTCTCTGTCTCTCTGTTTCTGTCTCTGTCTGTCTCTGTCTCTCTGTCTCTCTGTCTCTCTCTGTCTCTCTCTCTCTCTCTCAGTCTCTGTATCTTCTTCTTTGAATGTCTGATTTTCTCCTTTCTCTTTTTCTGTCTTTTTCTTTCTCCTTTCTCTTACCTTCTCCATCTCTATTTTCTCTGTTTTTCTTTCTGTCTTTCTTTCTTTGTCTCTTTGTCTCTCACTCTGTCTTTCTATCTCTCTCTGTTTCTCTCTGACTGTCTCCTTGTGTATCTCTGTTTTTTATCTCTCATCAGGTCTTGAGATTTCAATAATATATGACATTCTTATTGAGGAGACTCCCTTCCCCAGTGCAGATTCCAGCCTTGCTTGTAACTTGCAGTATGAAGTTGGGGGACTAGGTGATTTGCTCATAGTCCTACAGCTAGTGTAATTCATGTGACCTGAATCTATGACTCCAATGTCAGTGTTCTATCAACTATTTCATTCAATCTCAGCACATTATTCATCCAGACTCACAAACATTCACAGTTTTTGAAGCATACACACTACTTTCTGGCCCACCATGCAAAATTACACTCAATTTAACTCCCCAAAGAGGTATGGATGGAGTTAGGGAAAATGCCATGATGATCTTCCCATCCCCATCAACAAATGAAGTTTTATTTAGCTGCAATAGCTTGTTCTGTGAATGGATCAAGAGAATGGACATATTATTCACTAACCAAGTATCATCTCCTGATAATCTCTAAATTCAGAACAAATAGACTTTGCTTTGGGAAGGCACTGGGACCTTTTATTACTGGGCTGAATACCTTTTAAATATTAATTCATTTGATCCTCAAATCTTGGAAGGTCTATTATCTCATATTATAGATGAGGAAACTGAGGCAGACAATGGTTAAATGTCTTTCCTAGATTCAGAAAGATCTGAGGCTGGATTTGAACTCTGATCTTCTGAGCTACTGTCTAAAGACAGTGAATTATTGGGGGAAAAAGCACCAGAATTAGAGTGAAGAATCTTGTTCAAATCCTTACGATTATTAGCTGTATTACCTTGAGTAAGGTCCCTAATGGTACATTGTCTTATATTTAAGATTAGGGATTGGAATATGTACTATGACAGAGGGAATGGTGGGAAAAGTGTGTTTTACATATTTAAATTAATTTGCAAATCTTAAGGAGTATCATAAATTTGAGTTATTATTATTATTGTGGTAATGAATTCAGGATCACACAGCTAATATTTGTCAAAGATAAAATTTGATCCAGGTCTTTCTGGTTAGTTGTCTATCTACAAGTACCTGGCTAGTTTGGTACTTAGAATGAAAATTCATTTAATGTCATTCTGTTTTAGTTTGCTCATCTTTAAAAAGGAAATGATGATGATGGTACTTAGCTCATAGGGTTGTTGTCAAGATAAAACAAGATAATTTTTATCAGGTGGTTTGTAAATTTTAAAATGCTATATAAATGCTAAATATTATTATTATTACTTTGCTATATTGTCTTTTATTCTCATTATTCTAATTAAAGCACAAATATGGAACTATTTCAGTTCTTTAGGTGAGAGGAAGTATCTGTTTTGTGGCAATATAATAACTTTTATGTACCTTTTTAGTCTTTTAAAATGCTTTTACTGTATCATCACATGGACATTTTCTTCTTTTAATCTCTTTTAATCTGGGAGGAAATACTATCATTCTCTCAGATGAAGAAACTGAGGTATACAGAAATTAAGTGACTTGCCCAGGATCATGCAGCTAGTAAGTAGTGTCTGATGCTGGATTTGAACTGAGGTCTTCTTGATTCTCTTATCCATTGAACCTCCTTTACTATTAGGTAGGAGTATTATTTTTCTAATTTGACAAGTGAGGAGCCTAAAGTTCAGACAGGTTAAACTACTTGCTTAATGTTATAGGCAATTTGAAACCAGATCTTCTAATTCCAAGTTGGATGCTATTATCTGACAATGTGTTCTGTACAGAAATAATGTTCATTATGTTAGCATTAAAAAAATGATTCTCAAGATAGATGGGCATGCTAAAAGTGTAATAATTACTTAGGAAGAGCTGATGGTTTGTGAAAAATGACTTCCATTTCAATGAAAGGTTTAATCTTTTGAGAACACTAATAGATTTGGTTTTCATATTTTTCTTGTTCTTGAGTCTGTGACACCTGTACTGTAACAATAAAAAATAGAATGGAGTGCAGCATTTCCACTTGCATTTAAAAGCTTTATTGTCATTAAAAAGCCTTGTTTTACTGTTTCACTGATCAGATACTATTTAAACCATGAGCAATATAATCCCATCTAATTCAACAATTTCAAAAATTTTGAATTTAATTTGATAACTTTAGAAAAGCAATAACGTTTTCTGAGGCTTTGCTATAGCAGTCAGCTAATTAGGTCATTTAGTAGAGCATTGAATCTGAAGTCAGAAAGAGCTTAGTTCAAATTGATCCTAGCTTATTAGATATGTGATCTTGGATGGATGACTTAAGCTGTTTTTATCTCAATTTCCTCATCTGTAAAATGGGGATAATAATTACACTTATATCCTAGACTTTTTAAAAATTTTATTTATTTAAGGCAATGGGGTTAAGTGACATACCCAAGGTTACACAGTAAGGCATTATTAAGTGTATGAAGTCAAATTTGAACTCCTGATTTCAGGGCCAGTGCTCTATCCACTTTACCACCTAGGTGCCCCATCCAAGATTTTTTATAAAGATAAAATGAGATCATATTTATAAAGCACATTGTAAACTTGAAAGTGCTACATAAATGCTAGCTATTAATTTCATTAAGATGAGAGTAAATTAGCATGTGATTATGTAGAAAGGAGAGGAAAACTTATTTCAGAAATGAAGTAAGCTTCACATTTATCAAGAGAATTCTCATTATGTTCAGTATTTTGAAGATATCCAGAAGAGCAATATTACTTTGAAGTGAATATGTTAGTGAACACCCAAGACTGCATTGGTTGATGACTACGTATTCCTTATCAATTTTCAATGTAGTATATTCTTTTATGGGACAGCTAGGTGATACAGTGGATAATGCTGATAAAGGATAAAGTGGATAGTATCAGATGGAAAGGAAGATCTGAGCTCAAACCAGCAGACCTCAAACATTTAGCTTTATGACCCTGGACAAGTCACTTAACCCCTATTTCCTTGTTCCTCATCTGTAAAATGGGGACACACTGGAGAAGGAAATGGCAAACCACCTCCAGAAGTGTTAGCAGAAAATCAAATGGACATGTCCATGGAGTCACATAAAGTTAGATATGACTGAACACTAGCAACATTCCTTCATTTTAACTTTGATTTGTAGATGTGGATCATCAAAATCGAGGAAGTAGCTGTAGACCTAAGGCTGTAATTTAGCTTTAAAATATCTGTGGGGGGAATATAATCCTCAGAAAATACTACCTGTGCAATCTGATATTGTAAACAGATGTAAAACATGAGAAAGATTTTTTTAATCAAATTTGACATTTTTATAGGATCAAGAAGTTCTTTGGGGATTGGGTTTTATGATCTTTTGAAATTGAGATGATTCCATAGATGATCTATAACAGCTGAATATTATTTTAATTAAGGAAAATCTCTAGTTAGTTCTTTAGAAATGTAGGCATGGTTCATGTAGAAAAATATTTAAATACATAGAGAAAATACTTACATGAATTGCACTGTACAGTCTATAAGCAAAATAGGCAGGTTTGTCCCGGACACAGAGAACTATGGGACACAAAAGAGGAAATGCTTTGAGATTTGTGAAAAGATACCTGAATCTACATTTCTGATGAGTGGACAGTCAATTTATGATTGAAGGATAAGGATAATTGAGGCTGCTTATCATTGGAGAGTACAGATGAGTGATGTTCTTTGAAGATGTTTGTATTGCAAATTTTAAGGAAGCTTAGACAGGTGGTCAAACTAAGAGAATCAGTGCCCACTGGTAATAACCCCATTGAGTTTCTCTTCCAAAAATTGCACTTAAAGTTCCATATATAGAATGGTTAGAATTGGAAGACAACTAAGATTCCCCTTTCTCTTCTCATTCCTAAAATAACCCTCATTTAACTTTGCAGGCTTTCTTTTGGCTCTAGAAAGGCAAGAATTGTGTAAATCAAAATGAAACTGAGCAGACACAAGGGGTCACCGCTGCAACAGAAATGAACTTAAAAATACACACTGTAATGGCCTCTGTACATATTCAGATCTCTGCCTCACATTCCAGTCAATTCTGGGCTTGTCTCACCTTAATCAGTTCATCTGGCAAAGTGAATAGGAAGTTAGTCTTAGAATCAGGAAGTCTTCAATTAAAGTATGCTTTTGACAAATGCTTGTGGGTTATTGCCCCAGTGAATCCTCTGAGATTTCAAGTGGCAGAGAGAATGCAAATTCACATAGTTTGAGAGAATTACCTCATCCTGGAGATCCCAAACCAATAAAATCACAAATCTAGCCCCCAAAACATTATACTTATAGAATGTATCTCACAAATTTTGTATAAGGTTTAAATGAGATAATCTGTGTAAAGGGTTATGTAAATATCAGCGATTATTATTATTCTCAGGATATTTTCCTCTTCTGGATCACTGATGAACTGACCATTCATTGAATTCCTCCAAGAAGCAAAAGTTCATTGGACTTTGATAGTAAGCAAATTTAGAATATAAGGACCAGATAATGATGAATTGGATTTATTTTCAGAGGACTTGCAGTTAAATTCTAACTCCGCCATGTTAATAGCTAAATGAGTCAGTCAGTTGACACATATTTATTAAGTATTTTCCCTGTGCTAGGCATGGTTTACACCCTGGGGATATAATCAAAGGCAAAAATAAGATTTATCCTCAAGGTGCTTACATTATAATAGGGGAAGGGGAGGAAACAAAAACTTATTAAACATCAACAGCTACTGTACAAATATCTCATTTGAAGCAACATATAAATTTTTGGTGTGTAAAAGCTATAGATAGAATAAATGGAAGGTAATTTGAAAGGGGAAGGTACCTAGGAGCCATATGAACTTAGTCTTGAAAGTAGCTAGGAATTCTAAGAGGGGTAGATGTGGGGAGGAAGAGCATTCTACATATGGAGTATACATAATGTAGAAGCAGAGATTGAAGATGCAATGTTTTGTAGGAGGAATGGCAAGGAGACAAATGACCAAGACTCTCTTGAGACCTCTGTTTCTTCAACAACAAAATGAGAGCCTAGGATTAGATTATTTCTAACTTTTATTTAATTTCTAGAATTGTGCCATGCTGTGATATTGCTATCGAATATTTGCATGCTTGGAAAAATGGGAAAAAAAAGTATTGTGCTTCTGCTATTCTTTCCCCTAAAGGTTGAATTCAATAATATTGTGGGACAATAAACTCTTTCCATTTTGCCTTAATTACCTTTCGGACAAGGGGGGGGAGGGAGAGGGAAAATAAAACTATCATATTAGGCTGCATAAGATTAGAACAATCTTAATATTCATTAAGTTACACAGATTTATGGGTATTGCAATGTAATTGTGTGTGTGTGTGTACATGGATGTTTGTGTGTTTATGTGTATATTTGTATGCGTGTGCCCATGAAAATGTGCTGATATACCTGGTAACAAGACTATGTGCTGCATAGTACTTCAAGTATGGCGACATAATGAACATTTCTATTCTCATTTTCTATTTTTTTCTCTTACAAATGAAAACGACTTTAATATTTAAGATCATTTGTGCTGACTTTATGTTCCATGGCTAGAGTAAAACTTCTTAGTCATTCGCCCTCTTCAATCCCAGTTATGAGTTCATGAGAGTGATAAACTTCCAGTATGGAAAATTCCCTCCAATAATTCAAATTTTCTATTCATCTGAAATTTATATTCTTAAAGATCTGACTGGGGCTCTGAGAGTGTAAGTGACTTGCCTTGGTCATACCCTTTGTATGTGGTAGGGATAAGACCTGAAGTCAAGTTTTTTTCCACATGTAAAATTTGCCATCTCTTCATTTTGCCATATTATTTCTCATACTGAATTTTATGTTTCACAAAGTGCTTTTCTCTGGACAATTATGTAAGGCAGTCATTAAAAGCATAATTATCCTCATTTTATAGATGAAGAAATGAGGCTTAATGACTTAAGATCATATAACTATCAACTGTTAGAGCTGAATCTTGAATTCAGGTCTCTCTTGATACCAAATTTAATCTTTGTTCTACTCTTCCTTTCTCAGAGATATCTGGTAAATGTTTAACAGTAGTCTTTTCAGCAAAAAAAGAATATAGGACACATTTTTAGTTTTAATCTGCAATATTAATGTTTAATTTTCACTTTCCTAAGTCCAGACAATCAATTGAATTGTCTATCAAGTCTCAATTTATCTTATTTATCTTACTTGTCAATGACTGATATATAAATACTCAAAGTGAAAGCAACAAATATAAAAAACATAAATTTTATCCTCCCGGGACATCTCCTATTCTAACTCTAGTCAGGTTTCTGGCATTCTCGGGTTCTTTGAAACTGGATTTAGAAATGTTTTCTTGTTTTCTTGGAAGTATTATATAGAGAAAAAGGATTACCTTTGGAATTGGTAGCCCTGGATTCTTACTCTATCATTCATGCTATCTATCCAGCTATATGAAACTGATCATTGAACTGGAGTGTTTTAACATGTAAAATGAGGGGCCTGGACTCTTTGACCCATTAACAATCTATAACTATGCCATTCTACTCACAGCAAAGTACATTTTAATTTATTACATATATGTATATTTAATTTAAAATATCATCTATTCATTTCTATAATACATTTTATGACTCAATTATCAAAAAAATATGAAGTATGTCCACAATATACCTACTAATTGCATTTTGATAATCTTTCAACCATACTTCAAATTATTTGGACATCTTGATCTCACCACTATAAATATGAGGCAAATCTCAAAGTAATTCAAGCATGCATTAGTTCATTTTGTATTTCTTTAAATGCCACCCCTGCAATTGCTTTACTTTTGAGCTTCTTGAATGGTGTAGTTATGTTCATTGGGACAGGGTAATGAATATTTTGCTTTTTCTAAGTAGGCTATTTGACACATTGCTAGGGATGGTTTGATGACCCCCCCCCTTTTTATTTCCACAGAATTTCCTAGGATAAAGACAAAAGTTTTTAAGAGAGGAGCTGAAAGAAGACTTTTAGCTTAGCTGGAGGAGCTCATTTTTAGAAAACATCTTTCTGTCCTTGAATTAATTACTTGAATAAGAAAATAAGTTGAATAGGGTAGTGTGCACACTTATTAATGAGAGATATTTCAGTGGTTAGTATTTATCTTCCAAAAAATTGAGCTAAGTACATTGTTTGAGATCATGAAGCTAATATTGTATATCCTATTACAAAGAACCACAAAATATTGTTACAAATAACCACAAAATTTCAGAGTTGACTGTGACCTCAGCAGACATTTATCCTAAGCATTAAAAAGTTAGAGCTGGAAGGTACTCTTGAGGTTATCTAATCTAACCCCTTCACTTTATAAATGGGGAAATTGTGGTCCATAGTGGTGAAGTAATTTGTCTAATATCATCCAAGAAGTGATTGGTAGGGTCAGAATTTGAACTCAGTTCTCATGATTCCAAGTTCAGTGCTCCATATTCAGTCAGACTTGTACTTGGATAGGTAGACCTTTTATAATATCTTGGTCACATTTTAGTCATCCATCTCTGATTGAATTCTTCTATCTTTTACATCTTGAAGGAGTTTATTTACTATGGGACAGCCTTAATTATTAGCAAATTTCTATTTATATGGAGTAGAAATATGTTTCTGTATCTTTCTTTCATTGTTCCAAGTTCTGCTTTTTGAAGGCAGACAGAAAAATTGATAATTTTTCTTTTTTTATGAGTATGTAGGTTCAAGCATGTGGGTTGAACAAAATGGGCAAAAAAAATTCTCATTATGAAAGCCTATAATTATTATACTTCTTTAAATGGTTAACATGTTTGTGCTACTTAAAATTATAGGCCTTTTAGAAAATCAGATGCATTTCCTTCCATAAATATATGTCCGCACTTTATTGAAATAACAAAAAACTTTATTTCATGGGAATTTTGAAAGTTGTACATATACCTAAATATTTTTCACTTACCTATTGCCACAAGTAGTTCCTGAAAGTATCCATCATAACATTCATTAATGGCATCTACTATGTCTTGTCCAGAAATATTTTGAAATTCCTGAAAAACTTCAAAAAGTTTTACAATTTATATATATATGTATGTATATACATACATACATATATATATGTATGTATGTATATACATACATACATATATATATATACTTTGCAAAGACTAAGCATATTAAAATGAATATTGGTTGAATAAGTTTTGGTGATATATATTTCCCCTAAAAGAATCTCCAATTTTTAAAAAATATTAACTTTGTTGCAAACTCTCATGAATACATCTTCCCCTCATTAGTGTTGATATCAATCCTTTATGTCTTGTTATTCTACATAGTACTTGCTTGTATTCTCCATAGATCTCAATAATGAATTCCTTTTGTGCTGGAGACTTCTAGGTAATTTCACTTTTTGTGTGTACCACCAGAGAAAGTAGCAGAGCTGTCTATCTGTTGTTATCCCTCATTCTTGTAACACACTGATTAGCATGATACTGTCTAATTGAGTCCATTGTGATTCCAATCTTTACTAAGAACACCACTGAAATAGTCCTTTTCATTTTTGGACAGTTCCAGTGATAAGGAAGATGGGTCAACTACAAATATAATTCTTTGGAGACTGTGGTATTCTAAGATTAGGAATCATATAGCTTCACTGGGAGAACATTTGAGTCAATTATGAAAAAGTGAATTCTTAGGTTAGGGAGTTTCTTGAAATTGTGAAAAAGATTAGCATAATTTTAAATACAATCTTGTCAGATCTCTATTTGTCCTATTCATTCCTGGATTCTTCTCATTATTTATTTGTTGTGACTTTTGAGAAATATGCACTGGTATAATATTTCACTAATATAATAATTGTCTACCAAACTATTTGTCATCATCCTAATTTGATTTTTTCCTCTCTTTTTCTGTTGCTTTTAAATGATTTATCATTAAATAGGCTCTGTAATATTTTGGATCTTGATGTTAGTACTGCAACATTGTTTACACTTGGAAGCATCTCTAGGACCTCACAGCCTATGAAGAATTCCTTTCCATTGGACCTTGGTTGGATATTCTGTTCAAAAATGGAGAATGTATTTGAAGAGTGTACTATATGTTTTCCAGTTTTATGTCTAACTTGGCAATAATAACCAGAGGAACATTGAGCAGCATCCTTTTATCAAAATAAAATTTATTTTTCTCTAAAATATCCATGAGATATGCCTTGTTGAAAATCCTAACATATCCATGAGGTATTTTACTTTTCTGAATAATTTTCTTATTAGGAAATATCTAATGAAGCAGCATCTTGTATTCTCTAGTTTTTACTGTAAAAGATGTCAAAATTTGAGTCCTTCACATTTTTATCAAGCATATTCTTTATATAAATATATATATCAATTATTCTCATAAAGATTTTTTTAAAAGAGAAAGTAGACTTCTAGGTAAATATAGTTCTTTTAAAATCTTCCCCTTCCTGAGATTAATTTGTAAAGTGATTCCTTGATTTTTCAATATTATGTCACTTTTAATTCAAATTTCCTCTGTCCATATTTCATCTGGTTCATCCAGTCTTCTCAATGAACTTCTTATGTCATTTCTGTTTTGTTATATACGATGCTGTTTGTCCTTCATTCTTGAAGAAGACCATGATATCAGGGAGATGATGCCACAACAAGCCCATGAATTGGATTTGACTCACTTTCTCCTTTAAAGCCATCTGGATCCAGTGGTCAGATATGAATCAGGATGACTGGAGATGGTCCCAGATGCAAGGAAATCAGAGTTAAGTGACTTGCCTAAGGTCACATAGCTAGAGTGTCAAGTGTCTGAGGCTGGATTTGAACTCCCATCCTCCTGACTCCAAGGTCAGTGCTCTGTGTATTGCAACACCTAGCTTCTCCTGTCATATATCATATGGTAGAGGTAGAGGGATTCATGTGTTATATTCTCAATGTGATAGTTTTCTCATTATTGATAATAAGCTAAAATATGGACCTTATTCTATTTTCTAATATTGGATCTATTGTTTTCATGTATGAATATTCTTAAGACTCAAATATTCTGCAGAATTTTTCTTTTTTGCTGTTCTATGAAGTACAAATTTTAATCTGCCATCTTAATGTTTTGTAAATATTTGTATTTTAAACAGGCACTTCCTTCACTTCAAATTTGCTTTTATTCAGTAAGGAGGTCAAGGATTTTTCAGTAAAAGCAGTTTCTGGGCTCTTTTGCCCTACTCATAATGGTAAATGCTTTTTTACTGGCTAAACTTTAGTAGAAAGTGGTGGTTATTAAGGTCAATGTACTTCGCCTTTCTCCATTTCCCATTTTAAGAACAAACTTGTTTGAATATTGGGTCTTAAATTCTTCTTAATTATAAATTAACTTTTTGCTACTAGCACTTTGGTATTGGCCTTAACTCCTAACTAGTAAATGATCTAATTGAATATGTGTAGTTAATTATGCCAAGGCTTTCAGATCTATAACCAATCTTTTCCGATCTATCAAGGTAGAATAAATTTTAATTTGGAAGATGATTTTTAAAAAAAAAATATTCAATATATTTACAACTTTGTGATTCTTTTGGGAAGATAGTATTTATGATATTGTGATGTAATATCTGGCTTCTCAAAGACTATGCTTGAGGGAAGGAGGTGAGGAAAAAATACAAAACTAAACTCTGGCGTATCTTAACACCTTGGGAAGAAATTGCCTATGGGGTAGGGGATGGTCTATATGACTTGTCTCTGAGCACCATCCTAGATTTGTATAAAATGAGGTTCTCCAGCAGAAGAATGCCCACCAGTTCATGAAAATTTGGGGCCAAAAAAGTTCATAGGTTGTTTCATAGTTAAACTTTCAAATGGTAAAGCTTTTAATCAAATTTTTTTAGTATTTTATCAATCAGAGTAATCTAATCAATAAATATTTCTCAATTATCTACTATGTATCAGGAACTAGATACACAGTTCTAGAAGTTGAGTTTAGCTTTGAATAGAGAGTTTAGTTTCAGTTATTTGTAATATTCACTTACATGAAACAACTTACTTCCTGGAGCTGGAAAATAAGGCTTGCTACATACAAATAAATTAAAATGATTTATTGCCTCAGGGTTAAGTGGTGACTATCCTTTCTCTGCTTTTCAGTTCATATTTTCCTGTCTTTTCCGTTAGCTACTTGTCTTTTATTACACACTTAGATAAGGAGGCAGAAATAAAAATGATTAATAATTACCCATCCACAATTGCTGGTAGCTCTTGTTGCAGAGAATCATTTGTAGCATAGTTTTATGTTCTCCTGTCTTTTGTTGACAAGCTTCCCACAGAACCTGGAACATGAGAGGCCAGAAAGAATCATCAGAGCAATCTCAAAATACAAGGAAAGATATCCCCAAGGAATTGGTTGAAATTTTTACTTTTTGACTACTTGACTAAACTTACCATTGCATCCTGGGCAACCATAGCAGGATTGGTGTAACCTTCCTCCCTGGTTCCCTATAAAGAGAAACACATTGTTTGTTCCTTTTTGCTGTTGTTCTACCTATAGGTGTGATAAATTAAATGACTGAAGTAGCCCTCTTGAGTATTTATGGGATTTTTTGAAATATTAGAAGCATTGGTAATTGCTATTAAAACTCTGCCAGGGGGCAGCTAGGTGGCACAGTGGATAGATCACTGGTCTTGGAGTCAGGAGTACCTGAGTTCCAACCTGACCTCAAACACTTAATAATTACCTATCTGTATGGTCTTGGGCAAGCCACTTAACCCCATTGCCTTGCAAACAAAACAAAACAAAACAAAACAAAACAAAAAAAAACTCTGCCAGGACTGTGAGAGAGGGATATTTTTAAAGTACAGATCTGATAATGTTACTCATTTATTCAAAATTTTTACTGGCTCCCTTCTGCTTATATGATAAAATGTCAGTTCATCAAATTGATCTTATAATCTGAGTTCAAGCTACTTTTTTAGACTGATGAAATATTGCCCCCCTCTATGTTCTAGCCAAACTAGATGTCTGAGACTTGTCCAAAGACAGCAATCCATGTCCTACTTTGTATCTTTGTATAGGCTGTCCTCCATACTGGAAAACTCTTTTTCCTCATTCCCACTGTTCCTGCTGGGACTTTTGGGGTCACCAGATAAGTAAAGGAATTTGGGGGCCACTGAAAAGTAAAGGAACTTGCACATTCTCTAGGATGTTAAAACTGCTCAGGATTTTATTATAGCAAATTTTTACAAAGATAGTAGTTAAAACTCCTAGAAAAGCAGTAAACACTTTAAGGAAAGGCTAGGTGAAGTTTTGATGAGAGGCAGGTGAGTGAGAATGAGAGAGGAGAGAGGAGAGAGGAGAGAGAGAGAGAGAGAGAGAGAGAGAGAGACAGAGACAGAGACAGAGACAGACAGAGAGAGAGAGACAGAGAGAGCCCCAGCCACGTGGCATGGGGACCCATGGTAAACCACCAGGTTCTAGCTTAGGAGCACATGGCCTAGGAAAGAAAGAGAGAGATGGAGACATACTGCAGGATCAGAAGATAGAATCAAAAAGAGGAAGGCCCAGAAAGGCCAGCACTTCCTATTCAATACTCTTCTGTAGTAGGCTGGGCAAGGGGTAGCCCTTGGGGAGTGGTTTTACATCTTGGGTCAGGTATCTTCCAAAGGCAATCTATGTACTGGTCCTTCCTGTCCCAAGGGGTGTGTGACTTCTAAGTTCAATATGTCATTTTGGTCATGCCAGCATTTATGGAAAAGTGAGATAAGGAGGAAATCTATCCCTCCCCTCCCACCCCCCTGCCCTTATGTGACTTGACCCTGGTAGAGAGTTGAAGACTGGGGGGGGGGTAGGGGAGGTGGAAATGAAGAGACAGGATACAAATTTTGTATTAAACAATGAAACAATGGGGTCAATTTATATCTCAGGAACAAAGCATTTAACAAGATTTAACAGCCTTTGCTTCTGATAATTCATAATTATTAACATCACCACCTCTTGATATTTTTAGATCATGCTACTGCTTAGCTGAAGTTCCAACTTTCCTGATTTTTCCAGTTTCAAGTGCTCTTCCTTCCACTTTCTCCAGCTATGTATTGTTTACATTGAATATATATTATATTCGTTTATCTATATTTCTATTATTCCTTTATTTCTACTGCCCCAATTTTCTTAAGGGTTGGTAGTATTTTGCTTTCATTTTTAGAACCAGAATTTAGCATAGTGTCTGACATAATAGATGTTAGGGATATACTTGCTGAATTGAATCATTTCTGGTCATGGAAGTCAAGGGAAAAGAATATACATATCCAATGCTCTCTGAGTGTCAAATTCTTCCAAAAGGTCAAGGTGAATGAGGACTGAGAAAAAGTCATTAAATTTATTATTAAGAAGTGGCTAGTGACCTTTTACAGAAGTTATAGTAAAATGATGGAGTTTGAAGTCAGAATGAAATGACTTGAGGAGTTAGTGGTTATGACAAAATAGAGGCGGAGAGTTATTTCTGTAGTTAGGAATTCAACAGTGAGAAGGCTGGGGCAAGATAGAGGATAATAGCTAAAGGTACTGGCCAGATCAAGGGAAGGTTTTTCAAAGAATAAAGATAGTTAAACATAATGGTTGTTATTCAAGCTTCCTTTTCAAAGTGGACCAATGATGTCATGAGACTGATGTTTTGACTTGCTCATGAATTGGATTTAAGTGAATCAGAGCTACTCAAATTTGTCAGCCTCACTCTTTCTTCTAGAGTCATCAAAGTTTGGTGTCAAGGCAAAAGTCCATATGACATTGATGGCCCCACAATGCTTGGTCTTTCAAAGTTAAGGTCTTTCCCAGGGTTTAGTTTATATGAGGTATCTTCTATTCAGTGTCTAAGACCTAAGTAAAAATTGAGACAAAAGATGGCTCAATTATCATTAAAAATTTTAATTTGAAAAGGGAAGACCTTCAGAGCAGAAGAGAAAACAATTGCTATTTTTTTACACATAGAAATTTAAACAATGAGCTTCAGAGATTCAGACTGGGAGTTACTATTGGCTATTCTATAAAAGCCAGAGTGATTTGGGTTCAAAGTCAAGTAGCTCCATTTAAAGTCAAACAGCACCATTTAAAAAACAATGCGTTTTTTTAAGAAAATGTATTTTTTTACAAAAGAAGTGTATGTGGTTCTAATCATAAAAAATATATTTTCTGAATCATATTTAAAGGAATCATGCCTGAAAACTGCAAAGTATCAAAAACCTCCCTGCTTTAAAAAAATGAAAGTTATAAATGAAACAATAATTAAAACATCTAGCCCCCCAATTCCTATGGACAGAGCACACACATGTAAGAATATGGCATCCCAAGAGGAGAGAGAGACCACAATGATGAGGGAAGGAAAAGAAAAAAGTAGAAGAAAGAAAAAGAAGAAGGGGTGTCAAGATGGCAGAGTAAAGGCATGAATTCCCAGAAACTCTTCCCTAGACCACACTTCAAATACTGTTAAATAATGACACTAATTAAATTCTAGAGTGACAGAACCCACAAAAAAACTGGTGAAACAATTTTCCAGCCAAAGACAACTTGGAAGATCTGCAGAAAATGTCTGTTGCACCAGAGTTAGAAAGGGGCTGCCGTGCAGCCTGGCAGTGCCAGAGAGAAAGGGCTCCAGTCATTCAGGAACAGTCCATAGGGCACCTGAGTCCCTCAGGAAAACTGGGACTGTGCAAGCAGTGGCTGAAGGGCTACTTGGAAGGTTAGTAGAGAAACTGAGAGGGGAGCCCAGTCTAGTGCAGACCTAAGTGCAGACCTGACCACTCCCCCTTTGTCCCTCCCCACTAGCAGCAGGTCTAGGGAACCACCCAGCAGAGAACCACCTGGCAGCTGCTCCCAGAGTGTTCAGCCCATGGATGATAAGGAGCTCTGGGGATATTGCAGAGGTCTCTCTACTATCCCTGAGGTAGGAGTCTGCTGTTTTGCTCATATTCAGACCCAGGTCAAAGTCTGGGGCCACAGTCCCACAATGAGAAGCAGAAGCACAACAGAGCTTACTGCCTGCAGAAGATTAGGGGCCCTCCTCACACTTCCAGGGAAGAGGGGAATATTTGTGGTCATCCACAGACCAGAGCACAAGCCAGGAAAGCAGTCAGAGTCTCTCATAAGACCTTGGGGGAATGGAGAACTTGTGGATTCCTGAGGAAGGAGGTATCCCTGAAAAATAGCTGCAAAACCCCCAAAAGCTTAGGGCAATGTATTCTGTACCCTGGAAGCATTACCCCACCTTAACAAAGAATTAAAATCATATCATAGTTTGGGGAAATGAGCAAACAACATGTAAAAAAAATTAACCATAGACAATTACTTTAGTCCTATGGAGGATCAAAATACACACTCAGAACATAACAAAGTCAAAACTTCTTAATCGAAAAGCCTCCAAGAAAAATATGAATTGATCTCAGGTTCTAGAAGAGCTCAAAAAAGATTTTGAAAATTAAGAAATGGAGGTGGAGGAAAAATTGGGAAGAGAAATGAGAGGGATGAGGGAAAATCATGAAAACAAAGTCAGCAGCTTGATGGAGGAGGTATTAAAACTACTGAAGGGTGGCTAGGTGGTATAGTGGATAGAGCACCAGCCCTGGGGAGTCAGGAATACCTGAGTTTAAATCTGACCCCAGACACTTAATAATTACCTAGCTGTGCAGCTAGGTCGATGAGGAGATGAAAGCCTTAAAAAGCAAAATTGCCCAGCTGGAAAGGAGATATAAAAGCTCTCTAAAGGAAATAATTACTTAAAATATAGTATGGAGCTAATTTTTGAAAAATCAAGAAATAAAATCAAAAGAATGGAAATTTAGAAGAAAATGTGAAATATCACATTAAAAAAAAACTTACCTGGAAAACAGATCCAGGAGAGATAATTTAAAAATTATTGAACTACTTGAAAGTCATGACCAAAAAAAAAATCTTAGGCTTCATTTTTCAAGAAAAAATTCAGGAAAACTGCCTTGATATTCTAGAAACAGAGGGTAAAATAGAAATTGATAGAATCTATTGATCACTTCCTGAATGAGATATTAAAATGAAAACTGCCAGGAATTTTATGCTCAAATTTTAGAACTCACAAGTCAAGGAGAAAATATTACAAGCAATCAGAAAGAAACAAATAAACTATCATGGATCTACAGTCAGGATAAAACAAGATTTAGTAGTTTCTACTTTAAGGACTCATAGGGCTTAGAATATGATATTCCAGAAGTCAAAAGTGCTTGGATTACAACCAAGAATCACTAACCCAGCAAAACTGAACATACTCTTTTAGGGGAAAATAGATATTTAATGAAATACTTTCCTGGTGAAACAACCAGAGTTGAACAGAAAATATGGTCTTCAAGTATAGGACTCAGGTGAAGCATAGAAAGGATGGATGGGAAGAGCAAATCATAATGGACTTAATGATTATGAACTGCTTGTATTCCTTCATGGCATGATGATACTGATTACTCATAAGAACCTTCTCATTTATTAGAGCAGTTAGAAAGAGCATATATAGACATGGCATAGGATGGAGTTTGAATTTGAAGGTTTAAGATATTAAAAAGATGGAGTTAATGGGGAAAAAATGAAATGTATTGGGAGAAAGGGAAAGGAGAGGTAGAATGGGGCAAGTTATTTCACATAAAAGAGGCAAGAAAAAGCTTTTGCAATAGTGTAGAAGAGGGGGGAAAGTGAGGGGGAATGAGTGAGCCTTCATTCTCATTGGAAGTGCCCCAGAGAGGAAATAACATACACATTCAATTGGGTGTATAAAATATATCTTACCCTATAGGAAAATAGCAGAGAAAAGGGATGGGAGAAAGGGGACAGGGGAAGAGGAGAGGATGTTGTAGGTGACAAAATAGAGGGAAGGTCATGCCACCCAGTCAGATGCGGCATGCTTTTGAGGAAGGACAGGATGAAAGGAGAGAGATTAGAATAAAAGGGGTTGGGGGAATAGGATGGAGGGAAATACAGCTAGCTAGTGGGAAGAAATGTGAAGCAATTTCACTGATGGTCTTATGATAAAGAATACTATCGATCCAAACACAGAGTTAATGTTGTCTGAATACAGAAGGAAGCATTTTTTTTTCTCATTTTATTTTTCTTGAGATTTCTCTTTCTGTGTCAGGGAGAGGTTACATTTAATTTTATAACATGACTATTATAGTAATGTTTTTCATGGTTACCCATTTTTAACCTATGCTAAGTAACTTAGTCTATGGGGGAAAGTAGGGTGGGAAGAAGGAAGAGAATTTGGAACTCTGGGTTTTGGAAGTAAATATTGAAATGTGCTTTTGCATGTAGCTGGTGGGGGGTGGATTTAAAAAGTAAAAATGAAAAAGAAGAAAGAAGAAAAAGGAAGAAGAAAAGAAGGAAGAAGAAAGAGGTAGAATCAATGGAGAAAACTCCTTGAAGAGATGGAACCAAGGGTACCAGTCTAGGAATTAGTCTTGACATTTATTGTATGCCTGCTGTGTGCAGAGCATTATGCTAACCACTAGGGGAGACATAAAGCATAGGTAAAAAATACAGCTCATACCGTAAAAGTTGAAAATATGGATAACACATTTATATTTTCACTGACATACATGAGTCAGTTTACTACTGTTATAAGCCAGTCACACTCACTGGACCTCAGTTTCCTTATCTGAAAAATGAGTGAGTTGTACTAGATTCCTTCTAGATCTACAATCCTATTAACTTAGTGCCTCAGTAAGTTCTATAAGACCCTAAGTTACAGCTGAATTGCTGATCTGACCTACACTAAAGAAATCTTAGGTTTAAAAACTTACTTCCTTCCCAAAAATTAAAAAAAAAGGAAATAATAGCCACAGTACTTACCTCACCACGGAGTGGATTTGAAGAATATATGCACTTAGTAAGTCTTGAAGTACTATATAAATGCTATTATAGCCTAATAGGATGTTACCTAATTGACCTATTGCCTAGATAAAGATGGAGAATTGCTTCAATAGTTTACTCCTCATTATGTTGATTTGTCAAAGCACTGTTATATATCATTTCATTGGTCCTTTAACAGGATTCCCTAGGAGTCTTTGAGGATGAAACATATTTTAAGCCAAGTAATAGTTTTTGTAGAGACATGTTTCTCTTTCTTCTCTTTTTCTTAACATTATACCTAACTGCCAAGCAATACCATGGGCATCCAGCAGATCAATAGAATCCAGAGAATGGCAGATGAGAAAATATTAAAAATGAGCTTTGTACCATTGGATTGGGTCCACAGAAGCAAAGGCACAGAGTGAATGATAAATGTGGACAGCCTAAACTAGCAGTAGGTGATGCTTTAATTGATATAAATGTCATAATAATTATATATAGAAGTAGGGAGGTTGGGTTGGGGTCAGGAGAAACAGTAAAAGGGAAGCACTGATGAGGTCGTGCCCAGGAAAGATCAAACTTTCCACTGGTGATTATTAAAGGATCATGGAAATAGTGTCCTTAGAAACATTAGAACAAAGATTGTTAAAGTATTTTTGCAAAGAAGAACTGGAAACTCCAGCTGATGGGGTAGGTGGTCTGTTAGATCCTTTCTGCCTTCCTTTTCTCTAATAAAATTTTTCATCTTCAATGTGATTTACACTTGTTGATTAATTAGTCCTTAAGTGGCTAATTTTTCATTAGTTGACAGACAATTAATTTTCTTGTAGATATGCCTTGATATAAGAAGTGAGGGAGAGTTATGAGACTGCTTGCTGACTGGCATTCATTTACCAAAGATGTTGTTCTGTGTTGTCATGCTATAGTGGAAGGTCATTGCCCTGTCTCAGAACATTACCCCACTTTATATTTTGAACTTCTCTCTTAATATATGTGACAATCATTCTTAATGTTTCCATTCCATGAACCCTTTAGGACTTCAATGACCCTTATGTTCCATATAACCAAAGAAAGATTTCACTACAACCAAGGAAAATAATATGACACAAACATCAAGAGATTGAAATGACAAGATTCAGAGATTTTGCAGGAAAATGTCCATGCAGGAAAAGGATGATAGGCAGGGGCAGGAGAAGAGAGGGAATTACAATAGTGACAAAATTGCTATGTGAATTGTTATGGCTGGAAAGGACTTTAGAAAATAGTTTTCTTATAGACACCTTCTCTAGGTATCTCTATGTCTTTAATCCTAAGAACAATAGGTGCTCATGTCCTTGGAGCAGGCTCAGCAGCACTACACATATACAGTAAATGCTACCTCATACAAGTTGTTAATTAAATTCTGTCCATGGAGTCTGAGTAGTAGACTCCAATCCTATAGCAGTTGTTAATCATTCCTCAAATGCCACCCCCCATTCCTCTTACCATAGAAGTGTATTTAAAGAGGGCCTGATCCTTTGAATCTCCCTCTTTTTTCCTGTGTGACTTAACTAACCCTTCTTTTCTCCTTGCTGGATCCATGTGATAAAACTCCATGCTGTTGAACCCATGTGGTCTTAGCTCCATATGGTTGGATCTTTGTTGATCTAACCCCAACCACTATCTCATGATTCTCCCTTTTTCCTTTAACTGTTTTTGTTATTCTCCCCCAAGACCAGTTTGCACTTTGTCTCTTTTTTGTTAAACTTGCAATCCTCTTATAAACTTACTTTATTTTATTAAAGTACCTAAGCATGTTTCCCCATGTGGCTATTCTTTCTCTTATTAAGAATCAGTGGTTTGCTGCCTTCACTTTAGCCTGTCTTTTCTTCAGCTTCTGCTAAGCATAGCCTGCCCTCTAGTCTCTCTTTCCCTTTAGCTCACAGAAATGCTGAAAATCACTATTTTGCTGTTTCTCCAAAGAACCTATCTTGTGAATTTTTTGTAGTAACCTAAGCCACCGGAAATCAAAGTTTGTCTTTTCTTACCCTTCTGAGTCAGAGAGTCTGGTGATTTCATCACCTAAAATGAATCACAGCTCTCTCTCTATCTTTCTCTCTCTCTCTTGAATTTCCTCCCTTCTGCTTCCCTGGATGCAGAAATCTGCCCATCAAGTTTTTTTACATATTTGGCAATTTTCTTGAAATATTTCTGAAAGGGTCTCATTCTCTTTAAGAAAATTTTTTTTCCAAGGCCATGCCAGTCTAACATATCCTATGAGATCACCCCACAGGCAAGTCCATGATGAATCAAAAGACTAGAAAATCTTAACATATAGTTATACAACCAGGACTCAAAGCTAATAATCCAGAGGGAGATAACAAAGGAGAGGTAAACAAAGGTTAATGCAAAGTGACTAATCAAATAAAACCCCAAGTTACCCAGTGAGACAGATTTGTATACCCCATTCCTACCACCAGAAATATAGTTAGAAGTCCTTCAATGTAAGGGGAAGCTCTGGACCGGGGCCACCCATGAAGGTCTTATGACCTGGGCCGTGAGACCCCTGGAAGTCTGAACCTGCCTTGTAAGGTATCTTATAGGGTACTGGGACGGCTTCGCTAACAGGATGTGGCTCCGCCCATGGGTTGGAACTTGGGAGGAGCATGTACCCCGGGAAGAAAGGGTTACTGGATAAAAGAGCGCTGTGCAAAAGTTCGGGGGGCCATTTTCTGCTGTTCATGAATAAAGATGCTGCTGTTGTAAACCAGGCTCGTGTGTGGCTGTGAACTTCCTTCCCATCCCCCAGGGCGGAAGCCGGAGTGCACCCGAAGACCTCGGAGAGAGGTAAGCCCGCGGCTAGGCTCATTCTCAAGGCAGTAGCAGGTGCTTGGGTGCACATTTCAAATGTGCACGTTTCACATGGCGCCCGCACAGGGACACGAAAGCACTGCATGCTGAGGAGAATCTGAGTCGTAGCCGACCTTAGCTAGCTGGTCTAGTTAAGAGGAGCCACACACAGTCTTGAATATATATTCAAGATGGGGAAGAATATTAGTCTTCCGGTGGTGGAGCCTGAAGAAAAGGGAGTTTTAGCTTGCAAACTGTATAAATTATGTAAAAAGAATGGGTTAAAACCCCACCTAAGGCAATGCAAGGAATTTGTGGAAAAGTTATTTGTTATTTCCCCGTGGGTGGAACATTCGGGAATTGATGGCAAAGGTTGGAGGGTAGTAGGACAGCAAATGAGCTCATATCACCAGGCTGAACCTGAATTTGTTACCCCCATGGACTTTAAATTCTATAAGGTCATTAGCACATTGTTAGAAGAACCAGAAGAAATAAAGGTGAAAGTGCCATGCTCATGCCAGGTAGGACCTTCCTTGTGTGGGTCAGAAAGAGATGATCAATCTGAGTGTAGTTATGAAGAGGTAGAAGAGAAAGAGACTCAGTTATACCCCTGGAAGGAGTTGCAGCGGACTCAGGACAGTGAGAGAACTCCCAGAGAAGAGATAGCCTGTTTTGAAAAATCTAAAACAGTTTTCAGGGAGGATATGGCCCATAGTGGGGGCTCGAGACTGCATGGGGAACAGTTGCGTTCCCGTGGGAAAAACCTGGGGGAGGAAGTGGGATCATGGCACAGGGAGTACAAAGAGGCAGAGACCCAATTAAAGAATGTAAACTCAAGGTCGGAGAAAGAGGCAGAGACCCAATTAAAGAATGTAAACTCAAGGTCGGAGAAAGAGGCGGAGACCCAATTAAAGAATGTAAACTTAGGGTCGGAGCGCCATCTAGTGAGCGAAAATATTATTGCTCCAGTGAGAACTTCTACTTCTTTACAGATAAGGGATGCGCCTCTCCCTACTTCTAATTCCCTTTTTCATCCAACTCCCCTTGGTTCAGGCACCTCTTCGAAAGGGAGAACTTATCTGACATTTTCCGCGAAACCAGTTAAGACAGAACCTAAGAGTACTCAGAAACTAACGTTTTCTATGAAGCCAACTATGACAGAACCTGAGAGTGTTTTGAAAAAGAGCCTTAGAGTAGCAGTTGAAGAAGGAGAGAGACCAGATTTGGAAGAGTGGGGCTTTCCGCCAGTTTTATGTCCCTTGGAGATTAGCTATGACCCCCAAGGGAATGAAATAGCTGAACACAAACCACTACCATTCCTACTGATTAAAGAGATAAAGAGAGCTGTTAATGAGTATGGTCCTGCTTCTCCTTATGTTAGGCAGTTAATTACTAATGCTACCATGACTACTCCTTGGACTCCAAATGATTGGAAGGAAATTATGTCTGCAGTCTTATCCCCCGGACAGTATGTTACATATGTAGTACTTGTTCGTAGGGAGTGTGAAAAATATCTGAAGGGAATGCACGTCCCTGGGCAGGAACAGCGCAATTTTGATCTGGCCATGGGTGAAGGTCCTTTTTCTAACCCTGACCAGCAAATAAATTATGACAAACCTCTTAGGGATGCTGTTACATATATATGGTCACAGGCCTTGTCTCGCCTGGATCCTCCGGGGAAAATGAGGGAAAAGTTTTCAAATTTGAAACAAAGGCCAAACGAGAACCCTGCAGATTTCTTAAGCAGGGTCATTGAAACAGTAAAAAGAACCATGGGCACAGGACCGGGGGCTGAAATGCTTACTACTCAATTGGTTAGAGAGGGATTAAGGCCCGCATATCAGCAACTTATTGGGAATTTAGGAAAGGATGCGACTATAGATCAAATATTGGATAAATTGATAGATGCCCCCATCAATGATCCTGTACAAGCTATGCAAGGTGCTATTGCTGAATTGGCCAACACGGCTAACACTTCACAAAGTGCCATTGCTGAATTGGCTAACACAGTGAAGAGTGTTATGGTAGTTACTCAAAAAAGATGTTTTCAATGTGGCCAACTTGGGCATTTCAAAGGACAATGCAAAGTGAAAAGGCCTATTAGATGTTTTTACTGTGGCAAGGTGGGACATATTGCGAAAGATTGCCGAGCAAAGAAGGGGACCCTTCAGGGAAACGGGGGGAGGGGCCTCCCTTTTCACAAGAGAGGCCCCGCACAACAAACACAATAGAGGACCAGGGCACGAGGCACAGGGCACAAGGTACTGGGAACCAGGACTCTCAAACCCTATTGCAAGATACTAGTAACACAGTGAAACAAATAAAGCAAGACTCAATGGCCTTTATATACCCTAGTAGTCACACAACCCTTCTCACAGAACCGTACTCTCATAAGGAAATAGAAATAGAGGGACAACCTTATGATAGATTGGTAACTGGTTTGGAAACTAACCACCTCCTAAATGTCCCTTCTCAAGTTATTCTGGCTAATAAGAAGACTATTCTTGTTTCAAACTTACATAATATCCCAATTCCGATTGACCCAGGGAAACCTATAGCCAAGGGGACAAGATTACAAGGCGGGCATGAAGTAAATATCAATTGGTGTACAAAGATAGAGTTGGCAAGACCTATGTTAGAAGTAATGGTACAGGGAAAAAAGGTCGTGGGAATGATAGATACAGGGGCAGATAATTCTTGTATCAATATAGATCAATGGGGTGATTGGCCGACTCTAGCAGATCCAATAACAATTTTGGGGGTGGGAGGCAGCCAAGGTGCCCTGCGATCTGCAAGATATCTACAGTGGTTTTGTCTAGGACATTCAGGACTTTTTAAACCGTTGCAAATTACAGGATTGTCCTATGCACTATGGGGAAGAGACCTCATTTCAGCACTAAATTTGCATGTGACCACCCCTGAACATTTAAACTTGTTGGGGTCATTGAACAAGTGAGCTGTCCCCCTATCCAATGGAAAACAGAAACCCCTGTGTGGGTTGATCAATGGCCCTTAACGCCTGAGAAGCTCACTGCTTTAAAAGATATAGTAGCAGAATTACTTCAGTCTAAGAGAATAGAACCCTCTTTAAGTCCTTATAATTCACCTTTATTTGTTATAAAAAAGAAAACAGGCAAATGGAGGATGCTCATTGATCTTAGAAAAGTCAATGAAGCTATGGTACTTATGGGTCCTTTACAACCAGGACTGCCCAGCCCCACAGCCATACCGAAGGATTCTCACCTGGCTGTGATTGATATAAAAGATTGTTTTTATAGCATACCTGTCCATCCTTCAGATAGAGATAAATTTGCTTTTTCAGTCCCTTCTAGAAATCTCCAAGAACCCTTTGAAAGATACCAATTTTGTGTCCTTCCCCAGGGGATGGCTAATAGCCCCACCTTGTGCCAACAATATGTCCATAATATTTTAAAACCTATAAGAGATTCAGAGCCACAGGTTACAATCATACATTATATGGATGATGTACTTATAGCTGCTCCCCAACGCCAACAAACATTGCAAATATTACAAAGGGTTACTGATGCTCTACAGCTCTACGGACTACAGGTGGCGCCAGAAAAAATTCAACTTACACAACCGTACAATTACCTAGGGCATATATTAGAGGGAAACATTGTCACCCGTGTTTCTCCAAAAATAAATTTAAAGGGACTGAAAACCTTAAATGATTTTCAAAAATTAATAGGAGCTATACAATGGATGCGCTCAGTAATTCCTATTCCAGATTCCCAGATGCATCCTCTTTATGATATCTTGAGAGGGGACTCATCACTGAATTCCCCTAGGAGTTTGACTCCTTTGGCCAAAAAACAGATGGATAGTATTTTAGAAAAAATTACATCGGTTGTGGTTCTACAGGATCCAAAAGAGCCCATATATGCCACCATTTTAATGGATGATACCCCGATTGGCTGTCTATACCAAATGCATGGGGTGTTGGAGTGGCTCTATCCTGAGAAACAAAAACGCATTTTACCAAATAAATGGAAAATGCTAGCCAACTTTTTCCTCTCTATTGCAGAACGTTCCTTACTCTTGTATGGTCGGTATCCTGTTCTAAATCTTGCTGCTTCGGAGCTTTCTTTACGCTCGTTTTCAGAAGAAATCCCCGAGTGGGCTTCTCTACTCTGCCTTTGTTTTGTTGTTTCGCTTCCTTTACCACCTCCCCTTCGGGGATGGACTTTACTTCCACTGTCACGTCCCCCATCTGTTATTGCTCTGTCCCCTGTGGAAGGCCCTAATGTTTTTACTGATGCTACAAAAAAGAACCGGGCAGCTGTCTATGTTCCTTCCATAAAAATCTTGAAAGTTTTCCCAACTGAATATTCTTCTGCTCAGAAAAATGAACTTCAAGCTATAATCTTTGCTCTACAACTATTACAACATGAACCCTTTAATCTTATCACGGATAGCCTCTACTGTGCTATTTCTCTTCACAATCTTCCTGAAGCTCAGCTCAATCTTCGCTCTTCTGCTATTTCCCCTCTGCTCTACAAAGTTCAGACCTTACTACTGCAAAGGACCTCTCCTGTCTATGTTCTTCATGTCCGTTCACATGTGTCCTCCTCTGGTCCTATTTTTGCAGGAAATGACGTCGTTGACAAAGCTTTACTTTGCCCGTTGCAGAAGGAAGCCTCTATGGCACATTCTAAATACCACTTATCTGCCAGATCTTTAAGACATCTCTTTGGCCTTTCTCGAGAGCAGGCCAGAGCTATAGTAAAAAGATGCTCTGCCTGTGTCCCTTTTTTTCCCAAACCTAAGGAAATGGCTGTTAACCCCAGGGGTGCCTACCCTAATGCACTCTGGCAAATGGATGTAACCCACTATACTAGATATTTGATACATGTATGTGTGGACACATACTCCAAATTCATTATGGCCACTGTCCAACCTAAGGAGACAGTGAGGTCAGTTATTATCCATCTTCTTACTTGTTTTTCCTCTTTCGGGGTTCCCGAATCTATAAAAACTGATAATGGTCCAGCCTATAAATCACATGCCTTTACACAGTTTTGCTCTGAATTTTCTATAAGACATATCACTGGTATTCCCTATAATCCTACTGGCCAAGCCATAGTAGAACGTGCCAACAGGTCTATAAAGACCCTTCTTGAAAAACAAAAAGGGGGAATTTCCCCGGGCATAAAGAATTCTCTGCAGGCACGCCTGGCACAAGCCCTCTATACCCATAATTTTTTATCCATTTCTGAGGAGGGTTTGGTTCCTGCCATGGTCTTTTTTACTCATCCACAGTCTCAGGGCACAGATATGGCAAAAATCTCACACACCCCTACTATATGTATTCCAGGCACAAAAGTGTACTGGAAAGATCATGAGGGTGTTTGGCATGGCCCTGGAATAGTACGATTCAGAGGACAGGGTTTTCTATCCATACAGCCCGAAGATGGACCAGATGGAGAAGAAGTCTGGGTGCCAATCAAATGGGTCCGAGAAGTCACTACGGCGCAGAAAGACAAGGAGAGGACAGAGAGGACTGAAACGAGCAAGACTGAGACGAGAAAGGAGGCTACAGGTGTGCAGAAAAAGGACTGAAATGACATTGGGTTTGACGATGCTGTTCGCCAACTTAGGCGCGACAATTGGAATGATGGTTACTGATCAAAAGTATTGGGCTTTCATCCCCTCTCCACCATGGCTGAAAGCTCTATCTTGGACTGACCCTATGCCTTTTGTCCTTTCTTAAGATAACCCTGGAACGATTCAAAGGAGACCTTTTTCCTTTGTCACCTTTTACCCCCCCTGTTGTTAACGAAAAGGGGGAATTGTAAGGGGAAGCTCTGGACCGGGGCCACCCATGAAGGTCTTATGACCTGGGCCGTGAGACCCCTGGAAGTCTGAACCTGCCTTGTAAGGTATCTTATAGGGTACTGGGACGGCTTCGCTAACAGGATGTGGCTCCGCCCATGGGTTGGAACTTGGGAGGAGCATGTACCCCGGGAAGAAAGGGTTACTGGATAAAAGAGCGCTGTGCAAAAGTTCGGGGGGCCATTTTCTGCTGTTCATGAATAAAGATGCTGCTGTTGTAAACCAGGCTCGTGTGTGGCTGTGAACTTCCTTCCCATCCCCCAGGGCGGAAGCCGGAGTGCACCCGAAGACCTCGGAGAGAGGTAAGCCCGCGGCTAGGCTCATTCTCAAGGCAGTAGCAGGTGCTTGGGTGCATGTTTCAAATGTGCACGTTTCACTTCAACTCACCAGAGGTTTCACTCTTCACTTTGGGAAATAGTAATATAGCTATCATATATATGGTCTCAGAAGGTAAACTTCAGTGTGAATAAGAATAAAGACAGTGGATTTCTTCTTTCTTTCCTTATCTACCTCCTACAATGCATATTATCCCAAATGCTCAATTCATATTGAAAAACAGTTCAGCTATAAAATTACTCTGCACTATAAAAGTACTCTGACTCCTTTCTTACACATGAAGCATTGATGAAATTTGATAAATGGTTCACCTGACCAAAAATGAATAAGATTTGATTTGATGGTTAGAAAAGAGCTTATTTATAAGCTAGTATAGTGGAGAAAGTATTAGGAAATCTGCAGGTCAGTTCACAAATTACAGTGCATTGTACATAGTAGTGGATTCAGAAATGTTTGTCTAATGAAAGAGTCAATAATGGATAATCTAAGCTCTTTGTAATATGTAAGCTAAATCATATGTTTTATATTTTAGATAGAAATGTTTTAAACTCAGATGTTAAACTAAATGAAATGACTTCTAATTTCCTTTAATAAAGGACTTAATACTCATAACTTCAAATGAAATCATAATGATAATAGTTGAACAAAAAACATTTTGATCCAAACTAGATTGTAATACTTCAAAGATATAGTATTTGAATTTGAGGAAAACTGAAATTAAGGTGCAACATTTTATATAGGATTTCAGATATCAACAATGGGAAAAATGAGAGGTTTAATTGTCACAAGTGTTGATGACATTATTAAGGCATAAGCACAGTAAAATTGCTTATAATTTTTGGAAAATCATTACTTGCCAAGAAAGAAGCATCACTGAAACTAAGTTTGCTTATCACTGGTTTTAGGAAAACATTTCTTGAACTAAGAAAAAATTTGTCATTGTAAATTATGATTTTTTAAAAAAATCTCTCCTAATTCTTTCCTTTTTTCTCCTACTTGCTCTTTGTCTCTCCCTTTCCCTTCTTTCCTTCCTTCTTTCCCTCCTTTCAAGTAAAATACCAAAGATTTTTAAAAAATGATCAAATGCTGACCTTCAACTTTTAGTGGATAATCTGCATATCCATTAGAGCTGAATTAGTTTTGCAAGGGCACCAAAGAACCATCTTTTTTTTTTATTCTATCCAATTCACTAAATGACTTTCAGTTGCCTTAGGAGAATTTGATTGAATTAAACTGAAGCATAAAGACAACTAAACTAATGAAGCAGTATAAAAATTAAATATAAAAAAACCAAACCCAAACATGAGAACCTTGTGTTTTCCTATGATAATAGATTATAGTAAATATTATAGAGATGATAACTGAAAACTAAATCTAGTGAGCCAAGAATAATTGACTTTTAAGAAGTAATAAGAAAACCTATATAGGGCATATGATTATAGTTTAAGCTGAAAGGATTCTCAGATCTCCATGAGTCCAGTGCTTCCATTTTATAGATAATAAAAATGAAGTCAGAGGAAATGACTCAAGGTTCTAAGTATATTTAACTGAAGTGGTAGGATATGAACCAAGGTTTCTGGCTTGAGTGATAGTGGTTGCTTCACTCTTGTATATTTTCTTCTCAATAAGTGGTTTATCAGAAAATTAAGAGATTAACTGGTGGTCAAACAGAAAAAATGAAAGACAATCTTTGGTCAGTCCAAGTGCTTCACTGTAATACATGAAATGTTTGAAGAATAAGACAAATGTCTCCAACCTTTAGAGTTTTTTTTTAAAAAGTTGTGAAATGATCCCTCAGGATGAGAAGGCATGGATGGACTATGAATTCATTGAGAGCTGAAGTATATTTAAAAGCTTAATTCCGACTTGAATGCATTTTGTTTATCCAGGAACTTTCAGAAAATGTAGTTGGGAGAGATCAGATTTAATTTCTCCTCTTGTGGACATTTCATAGTTTATCAGTCAGTGGATAATATATTTAGCTGAATGTTGAGGAAACAAAAGATGATTGTCAAACAGGATGATAATAATGATTATAGCTGGCATTTATTTAACAATTTTAAAAGTTTGTAAAACATTTTGCACATATTATGTCATTTGATACCGTCAGTAATCTTGGGAGGTAAGTGCATTTTACTGATGATAAAGTTGAAGCAAATGGAGATGAAATGATTTGCTCTGACTCATACAATTAATGAGGTTGGAGTTGAACTCATGTTCCTGATACCCAATCCAGTGCTCAATCCATTGCACCATTTAGCTGTATGGATTTGTAGAGAGAAACAACAAGTTGTACAAAGCAGATTTGTTGTTTCCTGTGCAATCCCCCTTTTAAAAAATATTCTGTGCTATGAAATGGATTGTTTTATTCTATAAATTAAAAAAAAATAAATAAAATTTTAAAAAGACCCACTCCTATTGGATATGATGCTAGTCAACCAAGAACATTGTCTCAGGCCTTGCTATTCTATTTATCTTAGACATTCATCATTTATTTAATATACATATGACTTTTTATTGGCACTGTGGGATAGGAAAAGACATGCAGTTTTCTGACTGATAGAAAAGTTAGGCTATCACTTGATGTTGAGCTTATTTGAGAAAAAGCCATATCCATATTCCATGAAATTATGTATAATTTGTTGCTTTAGAGAAGATTCATGACATCATCAGAGAAGATACTCCCATCTTTCATGCAAACCATTCTTTTTTTATTTTGTGCCTCCTCATCTTATGCTATGCTATGCTATGCTATGCTATTCTATTCTATTCTATTCTATTCTATTCTATTCTATTCTATTCTATTCTATTCTATTCTATTCTATTCTATTCTATTCTATTCTATTCTATTCTATATATCATTTCATTATTGAGGAGACCTGTCTCTAACAAATGGTTTTGCCAATCATTAGAAAACTTCATAGACAATTGCTTGAGGATTTGAAAGTTAAGTGCTTGTTCTATGGTCATACAGAAAGTAAGTGTCAGAGGTGGCATGTGAACCCAGTCTTTTTGAATTTGGGTCCAGTGAAGTACTATACTCCATTTCCTCTAGGTTTTATCCATATCATCTCCTATATCCTTTCTCAATGGCATCAAATTTATTAAAGGCTTGCTTTTTATCTTCATCATCTCATTAGTACCACCATAGGATTTGGATTGCCTATTACTCCAAATTTTTTCTTGTTTGATCTTTCTCCTTTCTTAAGTTTGGAATTGCATCATATCTTAGAATTGAATCATAATCCTAGAGCTGTAAGGAAACTCAGAGATCACTGGATCCAATTCTATAATTTTACAGATGAGGAATTCAAGACCTAGGGAGATTAAGTGACATGCTTAAATCAAGGAAAGGAAGGATATTACTTCAAAGGAAGTATGGTGAACACTTTGTATGAATTCTGAATGACATATATTTGCTCACTATTTCTAGCACATACTTGATAACACTGCAGCATACTTCTTGCCCCTATGATCAATCTCTATATTACCCATTTGATCACCTGAAATTTTGATTGTTCTTTAGTAATGTCCTGATTGATTTAGGACCCTGATTTCTATTTGTAACTTTAAATAGTTTTTTTCTACCTTCCTCCTAAGCAATTTTAAGTAAATCTGTGAAGTATCTGTCTTTTTAAAAAATTGGGTTTAATATCCTTGATAATTAAGCTTCCTAGATTCAAACCCAGAATACAGTTTGAAAAATACAGAATGAAAAGTTCCACTAACTTTACACATAGTTCCAAAAAACCCCATACTTGTCTATAAAATAACAAGATCTGATTTGGAAGCACTGCATTATAATTAGGTAGTAAGATTTTTTTTCTTTCCAACATTAATGATGCTTGAAAGATTCCAATCAGCCCAATCACGAGATTCTCCTCAATCTCATGAGGAATTTAATAATTGGTTACTTCAGCAGTACATTTTTAAAAGGTTATTTATCCTTGGTTGACAATTACTCTGCCATAAAAATGAAAGAAAGAATTAAAAGTCAGTATTGCTTGGCAAGTGTTAGAATAATTAGTTTGCTTTTCCTGTCTAGCAAATATGCTAATTCCCACCTTAATTGTGTTCTCCAGAATTTGTGTCAAGCAAAGTATGAAGTTTTTAGTCATAACATTCATACATCAGAGGGACTTGCATTGAAATGTCTGTGAGTATCCAAATGGGAATCTCTGTCAAATGAGAAAAATGGAAAATGGAAGGATAACAATCTGTACTTTAAATTTGTAATAGATTTTTCTAAGAGAAAAAATAATGTTTTGTCCTGATTTCTTACTCCAAGTTACTGTTATTGACTCATATTGCTTGCTCATTTCTCAGCACATAAACCAGCCTCAGTGAAAGTACAAATAACCCGGAGTGATCTTCCTTCTCTCCAATGTAAAAATTTTTCCCTTAATTTTTGGTATCATAGTTTTCAATTTAGTGCATATTTAATTGACGTAAGGAGAGCAAAAATAGAATTTGAGGGAAAAATACCATTTGGTCTAGGGATATTGCTTACAGTTAAATGGTTTTAACTTCCCACATTCAAGTCAAGAGAAACCAACATCCAATTAACCTCCATTTATATAGAATGTCTGGGGAACTTATCATCTCATCACTGAATATTATGTTTAATGGAGTCACTATTTCTGGATTTCCAGTTTTAAAACAATTATCGTGCACAAAACTAATTGCTTAAAGGATTGGTCATTTACAGGGCACATCAGGATTATAGTTCTAGAGCAGTGAACAACCTCAGAAACTTTCTATTCAAATATGTAGATGAGAAAAATTAAGTACTTGAGAATATAAGGGACTTGACTGAATTTATGTAAGTAGTAATTTTCAGAAGAGCAAATAAACAAGTTTTCAGTCTTCAGGGGAAGAGTTTGTTTCACTATACTGTTAAAGGATTGAGTAGAGGGATGTCATGCCTTTGACCCTTCCACTTATTTTAACTCCATTATCTTTCCCTTTAAATTTCCCTTTCAAAATACAGTCTTCCCTTACCATCTTTTACCCATGTCTATTACTACTGTATTTAACTTTTGTTGTGGACTTTTAATCCCACAACTTCTTTTATTTTGTTTAATCCATCATTCTATTCCACCTTCATTTGGATCATCTCTTCTACTCTAAGAAAAAAATTTCAACAGAGCTTTGTATTCTGAATTTCAGATCTATTCTTCTACCTTTCATGGTTTTGCCCCAATAAAAATGCCAAAAGCTATTTTATCCATTTCTATCCTTGCTCAGACAAGTGCTGCTAAGAAAAAAGTCATGAAACCTATTTGATTGGTATCTGCTACTAATTTATTCCATTTAAACTCAATTAGATTTTCACTGCTGCATGATATCTCACATCCTATTTTCTTAAGAAAATTGAAGTCGCCAAACAGCAAGATTTCATTTAACTCTGCCTCCATATTTAGAATCTTCTCATTCATTCAATATCTCCTTCAGTATCAATGTAGAGAAAAGGGTAGATATTGCTAAAGACAAATCCTCCCCTTAAATCCTTTATGCTATTACTTTTTCTTTCCTCTTTGACTTTACTTTATCAATTCCACTCTCTCCTGAATCTTTACTAGTATCTGACGCATTACCCCTTTCTCCTCTAGTATCAAACACATTTAGATTTCCCCTATCATGAATCCATAAAACAAACCAAAAAACCAAAACCTAATACTTCTCTTCAATCTGCTATGCCTGTCAAATTGCTATCATCTCACTCCTTCCATTACCAGATTTTAAGGATTGGTGCTTCATCCTCTTATTACTCTTTAATTCTTTGTAGCCTAATCTCTACCTTATTAATCAAGTGAAACTTTATTTTCAAATAATCAGCCATTCATATAGGATCATAGTATTTTTTTAAGTTTTTTTTTGCAAGGCAAATGGGGTTAAGTGGTTTGCCCAAGGCCACACAGCTAGGTAATTATCAAGTGTCTGAGACCAGATTTGAACCCAGGTACTCCTGACTCCAGGGCCAGTGCTTTATCGATACACTGTGCCACCTAGCCACCTGTTTTTTTAAGTTTTTTTTTAGGATCATAGTATTAAGAGTGGAAGGATAGCTGTGTGGCCTTGGGGAAGCCACTTAACCCCATTTGCCTTGCGAAAAACCTAAAAAAAAAAAGAGTGGAAGGAGACCATCTAATTCAACTTCATTCTCCTATTTTATAAATAAAGAAACCAAGGCCTATGAGAGTGAAGTGATCTGGCCAAGGTCACAAGTCACATATGATTATATTCAATATAATAATAATTAAATATAACTAATATAGAAAATATTGATAAAGTAATTAATATAGAAATAGCTAGTTACATAGTCACATATTAAATAACATATATTATCATTTTATTATAAAGTATTCATTATATTACATAATATATACAACATAATAATATATAATATAATTAGGATATAACAGTTATTTTATGTAGTTATATGATATATACAACATATGATTAATATGATATGTTTGATTATGATTAATGAAATATATGAATAATATAAAAACATGATATATATGATTAATATAACAATATGCCACATATATAATAAATAATAGTAGAATTTAATCCCAGATTCACTGAAATCAAATCTAATAGCTTTTCTACTTCTTTACATTGCCTCTTTTTCTTTGTTCTTCTCAATTCTAATATTCCTTTTCTACTCTGGGGTATTTGACACTATTGACTCTACTCTATTCCTTGATATTCTTTCCTCTCTTGGTTTATTATGAGAGTACTTTTTCCCAATTCTTCTACACAATTCTATAGCTTTTACTATGGATTTTTTTGGTGATTTCTTTTCTCTTTCCCATTCCCTATTTGTAACATCACAAAAAGACTCTCTTTCTCCTTCACTCTTTCTTCTTTCTCCTTCCCTCCTTTCTTTTTCCCTTAGCACTCAAAGACCTTAAGAATCTGGCTCTGATCCTGTTTTTTTAAAATATTTAAATCCCTCCATAACAAACAGAACCACCTGCTATTCCCTGAGCATGTCTCATCTTTTCCTTTCTCCACATATTTTTCTCATGTCTTCCCTATTTCCTCAGATCCCAGAATATGCAAGTAATTGTATGTGCCAGGTGTTTAATAAGAGTTTGTTGAAGTGATATGGTATTTTATAGGATATAGAGATGGAAGGAATTTTAAGTACCACCTTATCTAACTCCATTTTATAGATACAAAAATAGAGTCTCAATAATGAAGCCTTACAGACATTAAGTAGTGAAGCAATGATTGGAACCTAGTTTCTCTTAATCCAAATCTACTTGATATATTATAAGTCATAACTGTTTGTTTTAAGGAACAAATATTTATCAATGCTGTTTTATGATCATCAACAAATCATTGAACCCCAAAGTATAACAGGCAGCTCTTTAAGAGCATAAATTGTTGAATAAGCCAATCTGCATTGGTGACAGAAAAATTTCTCTTTGGGAGTTCTTTATACAAGCAGATTCATGAATTTAGTTAAAAAAATTCTGACAATTACAGCAGAACCTTGACTTAATTTGTGAAATAAATTTCTAGAGCAGCCTCTTTCCTTTTCCTAATAATGTCCCTCTTTCAAAGAAATTATTTTTCCTAGATTGATTAAAGATTATTCCTTCTGAATTTGTAGATTATATGTTTCATTTCTTTTACTTTGTAATGTGACAAGATGATGGGATATATCAGTTTGATTTGATTATTAAAAACCCAATTAGAAGAAGGAAAATTGCTTCTGTATCTATAATTGGAAGTCAGGAAAAAAACCACCAAGAAGAAGTAAGCTTTGAATAAAACCTTTCATTCTGCTTTTGTTGACATGATAGAAAGATGTGATAGTTACATTAGGAAGATAACTGGTCCCAATGTATAATCAATGATTCAGTATCAGCTTCTAGGTTGGTGATAAGTTCAAATTCACCTAGTGAACTACTATCAAGTGTTTATCTTTCCACCAGGCCCCCAAAATAGCATGAAAGATGTGGTCAGATACTTTGCTTAAAGCTGTCTATAGCATACCTCTGATCTGATAGATAGTCCTATTCAAAAAAGAAAGGAAGGAAAGAAAGAAGAAAAGAAAAAAGTAAAGAAGACTAAAGACAGGTTTTTATTCCAAAATGCCATTGAGGACTTAGAAGGAGTGCTTAAAAGTATGAAGATTTTTTTATTTGTTGAAAGTAATGAGATGCAAAATTTTAGAAGAAACTATAATAATAATTGTTAGAATTTACATAGTACTTTAAGGTTTGCAAAGCATTTTTACAAATATTGTCTCATTTTATCCTCACACTAATTTTCGTAAGTAGATATTAATATTACTCACTTTTTTCAAAGGTAAAGAAGCTAAGGCATACATACAAATATGTGTATGTATATACATACCTACATACACATATATCTATATATCTATACACACACAATGACTATCTAGGAATTTGCCAATACCAAACAGTTAATAAGCATTCCCAGGCCAGATTTAAACACAGGTCCTCCTGATTCCAGGTCTAGAGCTCTATCCATTGTTTACACTATAGATGTTTATATCAATGTTTAATCAAGAATTTCCACTGACATTATTAATTTAAAAAATGTTTTGATAGTTGAAAATAATAAGAACTATACAGAGAATTAATTTCAAATCTCTTAACCCTTTTAGGAAATTATTTTACTCTCTATACCTAACAATTTCTATGAATGTGATTGAATATTGAATAGCAGGTTAGAAACCATTGTTTTCTCTTTTAATTGTGCAAAAGGTTTAACTAGTACTCATATTTCTGAACAGTGTATTTCATGTTTGGACTTGGGATTACAGTACCTGTACCAGATTCATAAGTGTGTCTCTGAAGTGTCCAGAAGTCTCTGAGTAAATGTCTTGCTGAAGGTCACTATTGTATTCTAGGGAAGAAAAAGCCTCTGTTAAAAGGAATGATTTATTATAGGCCTACACAGATGATGTGCTTGGAATACTCTAAAGATAATTCTCTAGAAGCAGTAGGTTCAAAGCTCAGGAAGTAAATCCTGGCTATTGACATTTACCTGTCTTTTAACACCTGCTTCTTAGAAGTTATCATTAAACATCACAGCAAAGAAACTATCAGTTGCCTTTTCTTGCTCACTCATAATAATTTCACAAGGACTAATAAACACCATTAAGACATATTTTATAAGGACTTATTTTAGACTTAAAAGGAATGCAGATTTTTGACTTATAGGGAAAGTCAAATTACTTCCCAGTAAATGCTTGTAATGTTTTATTGTAATTTCAGTTTTCTAAGTGAGAAATTACAGACACACATACATATATATGCATAAATATGCATATATACATACAAATATGTGTATGTGTACACATACCTATATACACACACACACATCTATCTATATAGCTACACACACAATGACTATTTAGTTATTGTTCCTTGAATGTCTCTTGACATTTAGTTTCAGATCAAGGTTGATAGAGCAGATTCCATGGCATTCAAATTTATTGAAAATAAAAATAGCTCATATTTCTTCATTGGAAGTTTGTAGAAAATCTAATCTTTGGGTGAATTGAGATGATATTTAGATGGTGTAAAATGATGAGTTGAGGCAATTTTGAAGATAATTACTAAAGATATAAAAAGGAAAAGCATTTCATTGATATGAATTATTTTTATTGGTTGTATATCATTGTAGATTTCACTAGGTAAATTGCTTAATTTCCCTCTATTTTGTTTTTATAGAATCTATCCCTTTTGCCTTTGAGTATCATGTGAACACAAACTGGTGAGATAATAGTTGATCTAATTATATTGATCATTGATTTAAATTTGAAGGGATCTTGGATGTTATCTAGTGTAACTATTTTGCAAATGACTCAAATGAGACTTAAAAGGTAAAATAACTTGCTCATGGCCACAGGATGTCAGTAGCAGAGTCAGAATTTAGACTCAGATCAATTACCTCCAAATCCCCTATACTATTCTGTCTCCTTAGAATAAACTGCCTCAGGATATCAGAAACTGGAAAGTATCCTGATTTTGGAAGAATTTGCCTATAAGGCAGTTCCCAGGAAATTTTTCATTTAATCTGCTTCTCTATGGAACCAGTTCAGATTTGTATGTAACCATACATTGACATTGACTAATTTATTTAATTTTCTTTCAATGACACTATAAGGAATAGTATATTTCCATTGGAATACTCCATGCACTTAGTTCATAGTAGGTGTTTAATACTTTCTTATTGACTTGACCTAAACTGGAGTTTTTACTTTCTTTATTTGCAGCAAAGACTGATATGTCCTGAAATTCTATGTATATTAATTCTAAGCCTTACGCAGATAGTATGCTTCTTTCATCTGGAAAATTTCTCCATTTGTTCTGGATGCTAATATATCAATGAGACAATTCTCTTCTGTGCCTGCTCCCTAGAACAAAAAACAAACAAAACAAAAGAGATAAAGAGACATACACTGTGGATTAGTAGTTCAGAAGGAATTTAAATAGAATGGAATGATAAATATTTATCATTCCAGCTATATTACAAAAATTCTTGACCCATAACGGGAGAGGCAGATACTAAGATCATTGAGACAAAAATTCTGTAAGACATAAGTGGTATGGAAAATAAGGTAAATCAATATTAGTAAACTGAATAAATTTGATTTTTAGGGATAGTATTTTGACAATCAACTTCTTAAGAAAGAGAGACTAAGTAGCTTCTGATCCTATGTCTGGTGATGTCTAAGATTGCGTATATTTCTCTGACTATGGGTAGATTCAATTAGATTCATTTTATTCTTTTAGGTGTTTTTTTTTTTTTTTTTTTGGCAAGGCAATGGGGTTAACTGACTTGCCCAAGGTCACATGGCTAAATAAGTATTAAGTGTATGAGATCAAGTTTGAACTTGGGCCTTCCTGACTCCAGGGCCACCTAAGCTGCCCCAATTAAATTCAGTTTCTCAAGTCTACAAGCACTTATTCAGATCAGTCAGCTGTCATATGAAAGTCACTATACTGGATGCTGAGTATTCAAAGCAAAAAATCAATCAATGAAACATTCAATAAAAATGGAATAGCTATAGGATAAAAAATTTAAAATTAGAAAGGATTTAAAGTAATTAAGCCCAATCTCTTTGTCATATAGGTGAAGAATGAGTACCAGAGAGCTTAAATAGCTTGCCCACCTCAGGTCATTCAGCTAGTAAGTGTCTGAGATATGATTCACATTCACCTTCTGATCTTAAGTTCCACACTTTACTGCAACACCTGACTATCTCAATGAGCTTACAGTGTATTCTTACTTTGATAGAGCATAGATTATTTTATTGATGAATCAATGATTAGCATGAGAAATCAGAAAATATACTATCTCTCCCTTATATGGACCTATCATAATGACTGGAATTGATTCTTTACAAAGGATTTGTTGATTGACTCTGGTGACAGAAACATTTTAATTTTTATTAGTTTGCTTTTTCTTTCCTTCTTACTTGGATTACCATAATTTCTCAGATAACCAAAATGAAATTTTAAAAAAGGAAGTTTATTGGATCAGAAAACAATACAAAAACCTAGAAACTTATAGAATTATAGGATTCAGAGAGGTAAGGGGCAGCATCAGAGATTATCATGGCCAACTCAGATAGAAATGGGTGTTTCTGATATTATCTATGACATTGTATTTTTGATTATCGTATTAAATATTTTCTAATTATATTTTAAGCTTGTTATTGCTGTACACTGAAGTGTTGTAGTAGTTGTCTAACCTAATCATCTTCTATTTTTTTAAACATTTGAGCAAGTGGAGTCCCAGTGTAATATATGAAACACAGCACAGAGTTCAAACTCAATCTGCTTTTGTAGTAAAGAATCAACCTACAATTGAACAGTGAGTGACACTTATGGAAACTAGGATCTGATTGTGCTGGTATTTTGGGTCCAGGGATTAATTGAACCAGGTTAATTCTAGTCTAGACCCTCTGCAGGTGTATATATCAAAGAAAAAGGAATAATGCTCCTTGAACCAAGTGAAGGGTTTAATCCTTTCGAGGAAATTATAAACTTTAAATTCTTTTGTGGTTTGCTGGATCTTAAGATAAAGGGTTTTCTAGTCCCCAAGTGAGTTATTTCCTTTCCATGATATTGCTGAGGTCTAGCTAGTTCATCTTAAAATAAAATTGATTTGAACATCAATATTTTCTATAAAAGGTCTTTTCATCTTTGCAGTTGAAATTTGAATAAATGAACTTTTTAAAAAATTATTCAGAACTATAACTAAGGTCTTTAGGAGTGGATGTCAAACATTAGAACTACTCACACTGTGCCCCTAATCTATTATTATCAATGATAATAATAATAGTAATGATGATGATCATATTTATATACTTTAAAATTTATCAAAATATTAAGGTTTCTCCCCCTTTAAAATGAAAGGATTCTGATTTTATGTATTTACTGTATATATGAATGTTTCTGTATTAGTTCTCAGTTAGATTTAAAAGTTTTTGAAAGTATTTTAGAAATATGATTATTGGAGTATCTCAGTTTCTTTTGTGGGAAATTCATTCTTTTCATTAATATAATTAAAAAAGAATAAGCCCTTTGATTCACCCAGTTACAATTTTTAATAGTATGAGAAACAGATTTGAATGCAAGGCATCTTATCTCAGTATCTAATCAACACCCTTGACTTTCTGTTTTAACTATCCAATTTTTTAAGGAACAATTTATCAATACTTTCTGTTTCTTTGAATTCATTTCTCAGAATCACAGTCCATTAAACTGTGAATGCGTGATGGCAGGGACTGTTTTTTGCTTTTTTAAAAAAATTCCCCAGTTATGAGTCATTGCCTGTCATGTAATAGGTATCAAATGTTTATTGATTGATTGATTGCAATTGTGATAAAAAGATTTATTATAAATCAATGGTATGATTTGAGTTGACTGATCAAGTTTTGATTCTAGTTGTAATTTGTAGGTCTTATCCAAATCACTGAGGTAAAAAGAATTAATAAGTATTTAATAAAACATAAAGTAGTTCCAAATGTAGAGAGGATTTTAATGATGTTTATTTTGGCCCCCAGTGTTAACTACCAACTGGTCTTGCCCCACATGCCCTCTGTTCACAGTCTGTGATTATTTCTTCTGCCAACAAATTTTGGAAAGATTTCAGAAGTCTTGGCAGGTGTTTGAGTATAAGATTTAAAAATAAGCAGGAATGCACAATCTCCAAACAATTGCAACAACAAAAAACTTTAATAGAATCTATAATTATTTCATTTCTAAGAAATGGCTTTCTTTTAAAAAACAAACACCTTGATTCTTCAAAATGAAAATTCAGATACAAGGGAAAGAATATTATTTCATCAAGAAGAAACTTAAGGTCTTATCAAAATAAATAGAAAACATGGCAGAAACATTTCATTTCTGATTCTGTTTTCTATTTGTACTTAATATGCTAAAGGGATTATCAATTGTTTTTAAAAGCAAAATATTACTTTTGCCCTTCTTAATATGACAACAAGCATAAATCAAACTGCACAATGTATTTCTCGTTTTTCATAAATGGCTCATTTAGGGTCCTGTTAAATGTCAGAGAGCAAGAGAAATAAATTTAATTATAGGCAAACAGTTATCTATGGGTAGTTCCCAGAGTTTGGGGATTAGAGAAATACCTTCATGGCATGCCAGAGCTCATGAGCATCATAAGATGGTGGTGGATACATCAGACCAACCATAACATCCTTAAAATGTCCCGAAAGATTCTCCTTCAAGTCTGCAATCAAATCCTACAGAGGAAAACAAAATGGTAAATCCATATGCTAGGTATGTCTACATCACAGGAGTCATAACTTGAGGGGTTCAGAGCATTTAGGTTCAAGACACTGTGTGACTCTAGGGGAGTTACTTTATTTCTCAGACTATTAAGGAAATCCCTTAGATAGTGAATTGCAGTAAAAATTGCTAATAAACATTTATTGACCATGGATCTTAGGTTCATTAGTACACAGAATTAGAGCTACAAATGACTTGAGAAAGTAATTAGTCTAACTCACTCATTTAACAGATGAGGAAACTGAGATCCAAAGAAGTTAAAGTGTCATATGTCCAACACAGGATTTAAAATGGGTCCTCTGTCTCTAAAATAAAATTCTTTCCACTGTAGCATGCTCCTCTGCATTAGATCAAAAATCTGTAAACTTATCTGTACCAGTATAAGTCATGGAATAATGAGGAATGAATTTTACAGCCTGAAATAGTACCTCATCTTGAATTTTTCTACAAGGCAGGTGTCATCCTGTTGAAAAAACAGGAATGATTTGGGAACAAATAAATTATTGGATTCTGTTAGATTGAAAATTTCCAAAATTCCTGCAAAATGAATTTATCCCATTTCCCCATGAACACAATATCTCACAGCATACGCAGCACTATGAACAGGATACTATTGTACCCTCCTCTATCTACCCCCTTCCCAACACACAGCCTTTGTCTCACTGTAAATATGAATAGCAATTGAAAACTTAAGTACACTTTACTTAGGTTTCCTTACATGATTGCTCTCCTTGTATCCTTGATTGCCTGGTGGGGGCTTTAGGAAACATTATTCCTCAACAAGAAAAAAAATTTTCCATTGTGATAATAATGGCCCTTAGCAGGAAGGAGCTGATTCTTCTATTGCCCAAAAGCTTATGTTATCTTTTGTGACTGTTTCTGAAAAAATAATCTTTTAGGCATTTCTGAAAGTCATTACTACATTATTATTGTAATGTATAAAAGAGCATGGAAAGTAGAAATAATTATTTTTTTTCTAAAACTTAGCATGCTGGGTTTTCTTTGCTAAAACATGAGGATTTTTAAAAAATCAATGTTTGCCAAATTACAAAAAAATATAAAAAGACTTTTCATTCTCAATCTTTTAAAGTATATTAATAACAGAAACATATATAACATATATTATACATAAATAACATGTATAACACATGTAATATGCATATATAAAATATGCATCTATATAACATATGCAGTATAGATATATACACATTACCTTTTTGCTGTATGTTTAACTATTATTAAGACTTCTAGAATAAAAGGTTTTTAAATCAATTTTACATATGATTCAAAGATTAGTCAAAATGTATAGATAGATAATATTATGTCCTCTTTAATGTATCCAATATATTATATTAAGATATCTTAGTGATACAGAAAGGCAAAAAAGCTTTAAGAAAACAACTAATCATAATCATAAAATAGGTAAAACTATTGTAATGCTTTTTTATTTAATTTTAAGTAAAAAGCCATTTATCTGCTACCTGATCACCACAGATATGAGGACCACATGGCTTATATTTTCCTGAACTATTGCTACTTCAGGGTTTCTGTCCAGTTGTCTGTTTAGGCTAGGTATGGATAACCTTTTTTTCTACCAAGAATCATTTGGATATTTATAACATCATCATGGGCCATACAAAATTATCAGCTTAAAAATTAGTTATATATATATATATATATATATATATAGTCAAACATTTAATTAACACACCCTTAAAAAGCTCCTAGAATTATTGAATTTCAAGTTCCACTTGTGGTTGCTAAGGTAGTGCCAGACCACATGATTCTGTGGGCCTTATATGGCCCACTAGTCAGACATTTCATAGTCCTGCTAGACTATCAAAATGTCTTAGGAATTGGACTATATCAGCAACTAGAGACTGAAAGAATCAAGATAATAAACTACAATAAAACATCCACAACTCACTAAACATTGAAAACTACAAAAGATGGAGAAATTGGGGCTACAGAAGTACTAAAGTTAATCATAAAAATCAAGAACCTTACACTTTCAAATGTGATATGAGATTCTTGTTGATAGGGGCTAAATTTGATTTTTTATTTGTATATCTAGGGCATAATAGAGAACCTTTAATAATATTATGTATAACAGTGGTTCTTAACAAATGTTTGGGGAGCGAATAAAAAGATGAAAGGAAGAACAAAAGAAATCATGCTCTCTGCCCTAAGGAGTGAATTTTCAAAGTGAAAAAAATATGGTATGTTCCCATGGAATGATGGAATATTAATATTAAAAAATAAATACACATTTGAGTTTATTTTTACTTTAAATATTACTTTGGTACATTATCAGATGCTAAATAAATGGTAGACAGACGTTATAGAAGATTGAGGAGATGTGACTAGATGAAAATTTTTTCTGAAAAAAAACAAACAACTGAGTACTTCTATGGCTTAGAATTTATATGCTAGTCAAAAGTTTGGTTATGACAACTCAGAAAGTAATTGCAAACTTAGCCTACATTATGAAAGGCATGATGTGTAGGACTAGAGAGGTGGTAGCTAGTCCTATCTATCAGATTCCTTACCTACAGTATTGTGTAAGTTCTGGACAACACATTTGAGGAGGCTCATTCATCCACTCAGGAATATGAAGAAAAGTTCAAACATAATAGTGAAAACCCTGTAGCTCTTACCAAATAAGAATCAATTAAAGTAGGAGGAGATTGTATTACATAGAAGGCTTGAGCAAGGGGAAATAAAATACTGTCTATGCTTCTCTGAAATGTTATAGAAGAGAATTAGACTTCTATTGGGTCCCTGGGAGAAGAACTAAGGAAAGACACAAAAAATAAGATTTATGTTTAAAATAAAGAAAAGAAAGCCCAATTTTCTTTCAATTAATACTCCTCTCAAGAGGGAGGGTCTTTCTAGTGAATTTATTGGTTCCATCTGACAGGATACTTAGAGCAAAAAATTGGATGTTTACTTGTCTGACATATTTCAGAGATGATCTTTATGCTGATTTAGTTTGTATTCAGTGGTACTTTGAGATCCTTCCCCATTCTGATTTCCTATGATTATGATTTCAGAAAAGAGCATGAGCTGAATGTGTCAGAAAAATGCATTCTTTGAGTGTTGGAAGCTATTTTTTGCTTGTAATTGGAAAAAATAAATAAAAGAAAAAAACCATTAAAAAAAAAGAAAAATGGGGGAAGAGACATTGTAGTTGAACCCTGGAAGTTGGGAATGATTTTCAGAAACAGAGATTAGAGATGAGGAGGACATTCCAAAAATGTGTACATTATTTACTTATGAAATATAGTAATGAAGAGAGAATCAAAAAGGAGAGTGTCAGGGGACCATAGTATTAGATACAATAAAGGTTGTTTTTCAAAATTAACAGGGTTCAGTTGGAGTAAATTAAAAGGAAAGCATCTTTGTAAAGGCAAGAGACTAAGGTGACCAGTTTAGATAGATAGGAAATCTTGTGTGGGAAAGTAATGGCATACAGAATTGGAGAAGTAGAGAACTGAGAGTGGTTTGTGGAGGGTTTTGAATGCTAGACTGAATGCCTATTAAGTTTTGCTGATACTGAGGTCAAAAGAGTTAGAATTATGAGAGTTATTTATGTGCTTTGAGTCCCTTGTAATTTTATGTAACAGCTATGTAACATGTATAACTAAGTAGAGTGCAAAACTAGAAGAGACCTTTGTAAAAACAGAATAAAGTAACGCTAAAGGAAGGTAATAGGAAAAGCAGAGGAAGTTAGGTGATCTTGTAGACAAAGCATTAGATCTGGAATCAGGAAGATATGAATTCTAATCTGATCTCAAATATTTATTAACTGGGGGAGACTGGGCAAGCCTCAGGGAACTCCCTGTGAGGATACCTCCTTTTACCAATGCATGGATTTTGTTTATGTACTCTAAATATTTTTATGTTAAAGTTATTAGGGACACTGACATGTTAAATAACCTCAAATGGTCACTCAGCTAAGTAAATTTCTGAAATAAGACTTCCAACCTAGTACTTCTCTGACTGTTCATGAACAGCAATTCTCAGCTTCTACCTCTTTACAAACATTTATTCTTTATTTTGCTGTTCTGATTTTCAATGCAATATTCTTCTTTGTAGTCATTAATGTTTTCTGTAGTGGGGTTTTTAATTTTTTAAACAAGATTTCAAAAATGATATGTCAACATAGTTGGTTTCTTTTTATACTTTTAAAAGTATTATTGTGAAAAAAAGTCTATAGGCTTGGGGGAGCATCTATGACACTCAAAAAGGCTAAAAATTCCTATTCTAAAGCAAATTTGTCAGTTTAATTTGTGATGTTCATTTTATGAGTGTGGCCTTCTAAAATGAAGTGGGAAGAAGACACAAGTCTATCACAGATTTCATGGAGAAATTCAGGTAGCATTTTGAAAAATTTAAAGAAATGCTGCTATTAATAGGAAAGCAGTTTCACTCAAGTCCTGGGAATAAAAGTCAGATTACAATGGATTAAGGGAGGAATGAATATTGAGAAAATGGAGGAAAATGTATACATTATTTATCTATGAAATATGGTAATAAAGGGGATAGCTAGATGGAGCAGTGGATAGAGTGTCAGTCCGGGAGTCAAGAGGACCTGAGTTCAAATCCAGCCTCAGACCCTCAAGAATTACAGATCTGTGTGATGTTGGGCAAGTCACTTAACTCCTCTGCCTTGCAAACAAACAAAAAAGAAATATGGTAATGAAGAGGAGAATGAAAAGGGAGGCTGTCAGGGGACTATAAGATTAAATAAAAGTTGTTTTTCAAAATTAACAAAACCTGTGCAAACTTGAATGCAGATCAGAAAGAGTCAACTACTTCTTCAGAGTTTTGCATAAACCACAGACAGATACATAGGAAATATAGCACACAACTTGGTCATGTCATACCATGGAAAAATCTCTGGTTCTGGAATTGGGGGATCTAGACTTGGCAATAAGAGCTAGTCAGAGAGGGCTAGATTTGAAGACAGAAAGACCTGAGTTCAAATTCCATTTGAGACACCTACTAGCTATATGATTATTGAATAAGTCACTTTGCCTCCCTGTATTTCAATTCCTCTATATTCAGAATGAAGTATTTGGAGATATCAGTCTCTAGGGTCCCTTTCAGTTCCTTATCAAAGATCCTATAGTCTTAGTTAAAATGCTTGCTACCTGTATGACCTTGGACAAATCTCTTGATTTTTGTTTGTTTTGTTTTGTTTTGTTTTGTTTTGTTTTGTTTTGTTTTGTTTTGTTTTGTTTTGTTTTGTAAAAGAAGAGGATTCAACTGAATGGTTTTTGAGTTTTCTTTTGCATCTGGATCAGTGATCTACTGGTACTTTTTTTTAAGAAAAATATCTTTATTACAATAGAATTAAAAACAAATTTAGAGCTAGGAGGGACCTTAGAGTTCATCTAAAATCAAATGGAATTAGGACTAGAAAGATCCTTATTGACTATAAGTTATTTATTTCATAGGTCAAAAAACTGAGGTATAGTGCTGTGCTGTCAGTTGATTTGTCTGAAATTTCAATGGTTTTCAATGAGTAGATCAGCATTAAAAGCCCCTCTTATTTCTTTTTGAATTTAGAAAACTTTTACTCTCTCTCTCTCTCTCTCTCTCTCTCTCTCTCACACACACACACACACACACACACACACACACACAAACACACACACAGTCTCTCTCTCTCTATCTTTCTCCATATATATATATATATATATATATACACATATGCATTATTCTCTCTTTAGCTCATACCTGATGAGAGATTTCCAGAACTATCAGCTGTCCTTCCCCATCTAATTCTTCTGTATCAATTCTTCCTCTCACAGCTCTTTTGTATGAGAATTCTTTTTTAATCTTTTCTATACCATTTTACTTTTAAGAATCCCATGCTTTGGAGGGGGTGGAGCCAAAATGGAGACATGAAGGGATCGAGTTAGGAACTCTCTGATAAAAACTCATAAACTAAGGACTTTAACTAAACTTTCGAGAGACAGAACCCACAAAGGGACCCAGTGAGGCAGTTCTCCTACTCAAGGTAACCTGGAAAAGAGCAGAAAGGCTCTGCTCCCTGGGGTAGGAGGGGTGGCCAGCCAGAGCAAAAGAACTTCAACCTCCCAGAGGCAGCCCCAGGGCACTGGGAGCCCTGGCTCACAGCAGTGGGAGAATCTCCTTAGCTGCACCTTGGGGAGCACCAGCACAAAGTGGGGGAACAGTGGGGGACCTCTGCCAGAACAAGCACGTGGAGCCCAGCCCTCAGGGCACACAGCCAGCAGCTTGGTCTTTCAGCAGCCCAGACCAGGAAACAGAAGCAGGCAGAGCCAGTAAGCAGGAGCCCCCAGGGCATGAGCCCATTGAGCTGAGGGAGGGGAGTGAAGAGAGACTGCAGAGCTCTATCCTCTGCCCCTGCAACAGGACTCTCGGGCTCTGACCATATTCAGATCCTAATCACAGTCTAGGCCCCCCCATAGAACAACAGGGGCCCCCCCAGAGTGGGGCGCTTATGGTCATTCACAGACCAGGAGGAAGGACAGAGCCTCACACACTGAGACCCCTGTGGGAGTGTCCCAAAAGCTCAGGAAGCACCCTAAAAAACAGGCTTAGGCTGGGAAAATGAACAAGCAAAGAAACAAGAGGAAGACCATTGAGAAATATTTTGCAAATGAGCCCAAGAAGGATCAAAATACTCAGTCTGAAGATGAGGAAGCACAAGCTCCTGCATCTAAAGACTCCAAGAAAAACAGAAATTGGGCTCAGGCTATGCCAGAGCTCAAAAAAAGACTTTGAAAATCAAATGAGGGAGTTGGAAGAAAAACTGGGAAAAGAAAGGAGAGAGATGCAGGAAAAACATGAAAATGAAGTCAGCAGCTGAGTCAAGGAAATCCAAAAAAATGCTGAAGAAAAAATAGCATGCTAAAAACCAGCTTAGGTCAAATGGATAAAACAGTTCAAAAAGTTATTGAGGAGAAGAATGCTTTAAAAAGCAAAATTGGCCAGATGGAAAAAGAGATAAGAAAACTCTCTGAGGAGAACAAATCCTTCAGACAAAGAATAGAATTCAGGGAGATTGATGAATTTACCAGAAATCAGGAATCAATACTTCAAAACCAAAAAAATGAAAAATTAGAAGAAAATGTGAAATATTTCATTGAAAAAACAACTGATATGGAAAACAGACTTAGGAAAGATAATTTGAAAATTATTGGAATACCTGAAAGTCATGATCAGGAAAAGAGCCTTGACATCATTTTCAAAGAATTACTACAGGAAAATTGCCCTGATATTCTAGAAGCAGAGGGTAAAATAGAAATGGAAAGAATCCACCGATCCCCCCGAGAAAGAGATCCCAAAAACCAACCCCCAGGAATATTATAGCCAAGTTCCAGAACTCCCAAGTCAAAGAGAAAATATTACAAGCAGCCAGAAGGACACAGTTCAAATATCGTGGAGCTGCAGTCAGGATCACACAGGACCTAGCAGCAGCTACATTGGAAGCTTGTAGGGCTTGGAATACAATATACCGGAAGGCAAAAGAGCTTAGAATGCAGCCAAGAATGAACTACCCAGCAAGGCTGAATGTCCTCTTCCAGGGAAAAAGATGGACTTTCAATGAACCAGGGGAATTTGAAAGGTTCCTTTTGGAATGGCCAGAGCTGAACAGAAGGTTTGTTCTTCAGATGCAGGACTCAGGTGAAGCATGGAGATTGGAGGAGAGGGGGAAACTATTAGGGACTTAATGAGGATGAACTGCATGTATATAAAAATGATACTGATAATATTCATATGAACCATGTCAGTTAATAGAGCAGGTAAAGGGAGCTTTTATAGTTGAAGCACAGGAGAAAGCTGAAGTTGAAGATAAAATATGGTGTAAAAATGGAGTCAATAAGAAAAAAAGGGAAATGGAATGGGAGAAAGAAAAAGGAGAGAGGGAATAGTCCAAGCTATTTCACATAATAAGAGTTTTTTTTATTACAATGAGCTATTGCAATGATATGGAAGGGGGGAGGCAAGGGGCAATGAGGGAATCTTTGCTCTCATCAGAGATGGCTAGGAAAGGAAACAGCAAATATACTCAATGGGGTATAGACAACTGGAGTAAGAAGGAGGGGGAACAGGGGGAAGGGGTGGGGATGTGAATAAAGGAGGAGAGGATAGACCATGGGCGGAGAGTGTTCAGATATAACACATTTTCTTTTTTACTTCTTGCGAGGGGCTGGCATTTGATGGCCTGCCCAGGACCATAGGGCCAGGTGGATTCTGGGCCTAAGGGGTGGTATGGGGGCTCAGGGCTTCTTGGCCCAAGGACCAGGGATCTGTCTGCTGCGCCACTCAGCGACACTACAGCAGAGTCAGAGTGAAAGGAGAAAGAAAATATAGTACATGGTAGTGGAGAAATAAGAAAGGAGGGAGTTGTGATCAGCAATGGCAACCTTGGAAAAATATGGAAGTAACTTTTGTAATGGACTTATCATAAAGAATGTGATCCACCCAGGACAGAGTTGATGGTATTGGAACAAAGACTGAAGCACATCTTTTGTTATTATTTGGGGGAGGGTGCAGGGCAAGTGGGGCTGGGTGGCCTGCCTGGGGCCACATAGCAGGGTGATCTTTGGGTGTCTGGGATCAGATTCGAACCCAGGTGCTCCTGGCTCAAGGGCCAATGCTCTGTCTGCCACCCAGCCACCCCTACTATTATTACTATTTTATTTTATTTTGGGTTGGGTTTTTTTTTTCTTCTTTTTGGTTTTTGTAGGGCAGTGGGGATCGGGTGGCTTGCATGTCACATGGCTGGGTGATTGTTGGGTTTACAAGGCTGCATATGGACTCGGGTGCTCATGGCTCCAGGGCTGGTGCTTTGTCCATTGCACCACCTGGCCATACCTACAATTATTACTATTATTTTTTTAATTTTAATTTTTTTCTCTCCCCTTTACTTTTTCGACCAAGCAAGTCTATCTATATTCATGGGGGGAGGGGTAATTTGTTTACTTGTAAAGAAATATATTTTATTAATGTAAAAACAATTTGTACAAAATGAGGATAAAAAAATAAATAAAAAAAAGAATCCCATGCTTCTCAACTCTACCTCAATCTTTCCTTCTAAACTACCCAATCACTAATAACAATCTTGTACAAATGATTTACATTTCCACAGATAGTAAACAATTTGTCCTTTTGAGTCCCTTGTAATTAGTCTTTGAAGTTTATCTTATAGTTATATTGATTATTGCTTGTCAAATTTTCCAAGTTCCATCATTTTACATCAAAATTCTGAGAGTCTGTCAACTCATTGAATGTCCATTTTTTTTTGTTCAGGATTCTTATTAACTTTTCTAGGTATGATATTTTCGCCTATAATCCCAGTTCTTTTACTCTTCCATGTGTATTGTTCCAAGATCTGTAGTCTTTTAAATTAGCCACTGCTAGATCTTGTGTAATTCTAATTGTGGCTCTGCCATATTTAAATTCTTTTCTTTTCTTTCTTGGTGTCCTTTATTCCTTAAGCTGGAGGTTTTGAAATTTATCGATGGTATTCCTGTTAGTTTTCTTCCTAGGTGGTAATTAGTGATTTTTTTTCTTTTTTTCTACTTTCCACTCTTCTTCTAACACTTCAGGACAAGTTTTTCTATTATTGTATCAAGATTCTTTATAGATCATAGCTTTTAGGTAGTTCTGTTATTCTGATTTTCTCTTCTTGGTCTTATCTCTAAATCAAAGTTGTTTTTCTCACAAAAATTTCCCTTGTCCAATTCTAATTTTCAAAAAGTCATTTTAAGTTTCTGAATCTCCTTTTTCAATTGGTTTACTTACTTTCTTTTCATAATCTTCTTGTTTTTCTTGGATTGTTCTTATTTTCTTTTTTAGGTTTTCCTTAATTTCTCTTACATGATTTTAAAAAGCCTTTTTTCAAGCTCCTCTATGAATTCGTTTTGAGCAGGTAAGCATTTGTTGTTACTATTTGGAGTAGGAGAGGTTTGGGGGTTTTTTTTACACTCACTATAGCTTTATTAATGTTTCCAATTTATTCCTCTTATCCAGTCAAATAAATATAAGTCCCTACTATGTATCAGACATTGCACTAAGCTGTGATGATACAAAGAATAAAAAGACAGTCCCTGTCCTCAAAGAACATATAACATAATGGAGGATGCAACACACAAAAGGAGACAGGAAAGTAGAGTGAAGGGATCAGGAGTTTAGATGATACTTTCTGGGGAATATCTTGTTCCATGTGGAATTAAAATTAGGCAGAGAAGCAAAAGCCAAGCAGAGGGAATTGAAAATCCTCTCTAAAGAAAGGCATTCGGAGGAGTTTGGTTCTCCGTCATGCAGCGGTCCAAACAGAGGGGAGAGGAGGTTGAGAAGGTGTTGGCAATCAATATTTGATGCAAAGCTACCCTAGGAAGGTCCTTTTTAGGCTGAAGATTTATACCTTCTTTTTTTCCTCCAATCTCCCTACTCCCCTTTAGTCTATTCACTGAAAATAACAGATGTATAATAAATGTTTTTGAAGATTTGCCCTTTTCTTTTTTGACCAACTTTAATAAAATTTACTTAATGCTTAATCTCCATTCACAAAGGAATTCTTAAAATAAATTAAATTCAAGTTCTCACAACAGTAATTTTTGACTGACCACAGATGTTGTTAGATGACCATCTCTGGGTCATGGATAGTCCCAGGACAAGACAATTTTGTAGGTATATCAGAATATTTAAAAATAATCACTTAGTAACCTGTAGACTATTTGAACTTGGCTTCTTTAGATAGCCATTAATTTTTTTTCTTATAGGACTCCTTATAATATATGTATGGGGACAGTGGTTTCTTCACTTTAGGGAGAAGAATTTTTTTTAGAGAAGTGGAATGGAAAGAAAGAGGACAAACTTGGAGTGAGGAAACAACATGGGTTCAAATCCCATCTCTGACATTTAATAATCAACCACCTCCACCAAAACCTCTCTTGAACTCAGTTTTTTTAATCTGTAAAATGAGGATAACAAATTGTTCTGCTTACTTCAGGGAAATTAGGAACAGAGAGGGTTTGGAATGAATTTTTGAATTCACTGGTTTAGGGAATTCCCAGAGGAATTCTTCCCTCTCCAAATGTAAGTTGGCATCTCTTCAATTCATAATCTTAGAGAATTACCTATGGCAAAGTTTACATTTTTGTCTGCTTCTTTTCCTGTAAGAACAATTATAAATCTGAATGTAGAGATGCCAACCCCATTGTGAAAATATCAGTTTCCTCCTTGGAAAACAAGAAGCTTGTCTGGTTATATTTTTCTAATGACAACTATAAATTCCCCCACTATATCAATAGTCCTGGAAGGGGAGAAAGATTCCTATGCTCTATGTTTGTAACATCTGATAAGGCATGGATACCCTGAGTCAGGAGGAGACTTTATTCCTTGCCTTATCCCTGACAGTCTGAAATGAAGCAAACAACTTGAAATGGGGAAGGAAATCATAATTTATTCTATGACATCTTTATGAAAGAATTTGTATTTTCATTGGCGGCTGCCAATAATTTTATGGTCCTTTGTCTTATTCCTATAAATATATGTCCCCAAAATCTACTTTGGGGTCCAGTTCCTATATGGTTCCACATGCATAAGCTTTTAGGCTGAATACTTAGAGAAATAGTCAAGCTATTTGTTGACCTAACTTTGTTCTTCTTAAGACCAAACATATAGCTTAATTCTTTATTAAGGACAAATTAATGAAGGTTGTCACCTGGAACACTGAGAGGTTAAGGGAAGTACTCAGGGTTGCAGAGGGTTGTAAGAGATGGGAACCAAGTCCTTCTCTTTTTAGGTCAACTCAATCTAATCTAATGCTTTTCAAAGTGTCTAGGGATCTTAGAGGAGACTCTTTCAGGGGTATATGATATTGAAACTATTTTTATACAAAAACCCAAGATATTTTATGTTTTATTGTATTAAATATTAATAGATAAACTCTTATGAACAAAAAACCTTCTTTATATTCTCAATAATTTTAAGACCATAAAAGGGTTCTGAGACTGAAAAGTTTAAGCCCTGTTGCAGTTTCTAGTAAAGAAAATCACTATGAAAAATCTTATGGTATTATAGTAATATGAATTATTGCTATTATTTTAGGTTTATCTGAAATTGTGAAGGAACCTTCTTTATCAGCTGATAATTTCACCTTTGATCTCAGCATATTTGATATCTTTGGTCATCCTGCTAAGATTTCCCCTTTGGACTAGGGCAATGAATTTTATTAGTGTAGTTAGTCAATAAACAATATTAAACACCAACTATTTGTTAGGCACAGTTAATTTCTGAGGAAAAGAAAAAAGGCAGGAGATAATTCAAAGAGGTACAGTTAGGTGGCACAGTGGATAAAGAAGTAGCCCAGGAATCAGGACAACCTGAGTTCAAATCTGACCTCAGGCACTTAACACTTACCTAGCTGAGTGACCATGGGCAAGTCACTTGACCCCATGGCCTTGCAAAAACAAACAAAAATAAAACAAAAAAAGAAAACAGTTCAAAGCAATTTAATCTAACATGCAAACAATTAAGTGCAAATAAATTATATGCAGGATAAAAAGATAATAATCAAAGAACAAAGAAGCTAGAATTAACAGGGATTGGACAAAGTTTTCACTAGAAGGTGGGATTTTAGCTGAGGTGTTAAGGAAGGCCAAAAGAGATGAGGGAATTCACACTAAGGAAATTCCCTTTACCAGTACAGATCAGTCCATATTCTCCAAAGCTTAGAGAATTCCTTAGAGCATTGAGAGATTTAGTGATTTGCCCAGGGTCATGCAGCCAGCACTTGTCAGAGGAAGGATTGGAATCCAGATCATCTTGATTCTAAAACTGACTATCTGTTCACCGTGTCATAATGCTTGGGATTGAAATTATCTTCCTATTAACATAGGCAACAATTATAAATCATGTTTTATGAATTTAATTTTATTCACAAAAGTTTAAAAGTATCTCCTATATTCTAAGTACTATATTAGCCCTTCAAGGAAGCACTAGCCTATATACAACTTGTATATGAGTTAAGTAAATACAAAGGATATATAAGGAAATAAGAAATGATATCAGATATGAAAAAAACACTAATAAGCAGGAAGACTGGAAAAAGTTTCCTATAAGAGATGTTAAATGATCTATTATTGAAAGGAAATTTTGAAGCAAGGTAGCAGAGTTATTTCAGATGTTGTTGTAAGAAATTTACCAAGGTGGATGGTTGCATTGGCTTATAATAGCTTTGAGGGTCCAGGCCATAGGCACAGGATTCTAATGGTTGGGTCACAGGAAAGAATGTTGAACTAGGTATAGTAGTTATAGTGAAGATAAGTCCCCATTTGGGGATACTAAGAGAGAAGTGATCCATTTTCCTATCACTCCACTCACTAAGAATGATCATGTAATCTTTGAAGTAAAGTACCCACTTAGAGACCATAAGAGGACAAACATCTCTCATACAGTCCCAAAAGTCTGTACAACCTTCTTTAAGACAGGAAGTGGCTCACATTTCCTGATCCTAATCCAATCACACCAAGGATGCTACCTAACAAAGGCCATAGCAGTCTTTGCTCCAAGAGAACCAATCAAATTGTTCTGTGAATTTGCTCACTAGCATCTGACTGGGGTACTATTTCTAATTACTATCTATTCTTTATTGAACAAATTGTGTCACAAAATATTTTCTTGCTTGTCTTGAGACTTTGGTCTTTAACTCCAAATCTTATCTATTTTATCCTAAATGGCCTATTGACTCAACTCTGCCTTTAGGATTCACAGTAAATTCAACCCCCCCCCCACACACACATGCTATTACCTCACCCTTGACAAGATTCTCACCTTGCATAATACTTTAGCCATTTTTTTTTATGGCATGGTCGAGATCCTTGTCCTGACCCCTTAGAGTCCTAGTATCAGGGCTGCAAGTTTAATAGCTTACAAGATATGAATTAGAAATAACTCAAGAACAATTTGTATTACAAGCTTGATTGTGAATTAGGGAAGTTTCATTTCTAAGAGAGATAGCAGCAAATGGAGATAAACTTATAAACTTAACAACAACTCAGTTTCAATAAATGTCTGATTCCCTGGAGGAGAAAAAAAATAATTGAAGGTATCCACAGGATACTGAATATAATTAACATGGTAGATAGAAGAGCAATAAGAAAGAAGCCTTAGAAATTTTGCAAAAAAAGGAATTTTATGGTCAAGAAACAATTAGTAATCTTCACTGAATGCACATTAGCTACATCTGACAACCACTAAATCACAAATGGAAAAGAAATTAATTCATTAAGACATTTCAGTACTGACACCATGCCAGTGGGAAAATGGATTAATAGTCAAAATGAAGACTAATTAAAAATTACCCCCTGCAATGTGAAACAGGATTAATGGTGAGAAGTGCTGGGAAATAAGAAACTAAATTGTCATTATTAAGTGTGTTTTTCTAATTGTCTCATGATATAATTGAAAGAAGGCATTTTAGACTCTATGTACATTGCAACCAACTTATTAGGAATCACCTGAGTTCTTCTTATTCACAAAAATCTTTATTTTTTTCCTTCCTTTCGTGACCAATTTGACATTCTTACAAAAGCCAAGCTAAGTATATTTATGAATTAAAATTATTTTAACTTTTATTTTTATATTGCCACATTATCCCTTGCCCAGAGAAGGAATAAAGGTTTTACACAGCAGCCTTAAATATTGACTAATTATAAGAATCACAAAACATTTCACATCAACATTTATATACATTATCACTTCTGGAGTTCACTAAGTTTTCATAGATGCTGTTCTTTTTTATCCTTAAAACATCTAGAGTATAATTTGAGCTTATTACTCATAAATTAAAAGTAGATTGGTGCCAGTCCATGAGAGTAATTGGAGAGGCTTACAGAAACCAAGGACTATTTTATGAAAGTCTCATTCCCCTGATCTTTGGGTTTTTCTTTCCATCCACAATATATCTTTTCTGATAGAGAGGATGGGTTATTTTTGCAAAGTCTGGACAAGATCATGCCGTCTATAGTCGCTCTTGAACCATCTTACAAGCAAATGAATTTTTATTCCATCTTGAGATTTCAGTATTACCAGTATTTTCTTTTCTTTTTTCTTTTTTTGCATATTAAATATTTTGATATCACGAAACTGATTCCTCATGTTTCTGAGCTGAGGTTTATTAATTTTTTAAACCAACATAATGGGGGACTCAACATCCTAAAAAGAATCTTTTAAAAATTTAAATTATATTTCTCCCAATTACATCTAAAGATAGCTTTCAACATTATCATTGATTTGTACCTGAAGGATTGATTCTGACAACTGAACTTATGTCACATTAAGGTAACTCACCAACATAGTTTCACTGGAGAAACTCCAGGTATTTTGTGAAATTATGAAGTTATTAAATCACATTTTTATTTATTTATTTATTACTAGCACTATAAACCAGCCTTAGATGCCTATCAACTGTATGATCCTGGGCAAGTCATTTTATATCTGTCTACCTCAATTTTCTCAATTGTAAAATGGGGATAATAATAGAACCTCTCTCCCAAGGTGGTTGGGTAGATCAAATGAGATTAAAGTGTTTAGCATGATGCCTAGGATATGGTAGGTGCTTAGTAAATGCTTATTCCCTTTTCCCTAGTTTTGGAAGCTTGCTTATTGATTTTGTTTTATTTAAATACTAATTCTTTCTCCTTTCTCTCTCCTTTCACTTTTCTAGTTAAATAGTTAATTAAAACAACATTCTCCTACCCTCTACCTTATTTTGTTTCTTAGTTTTTAAAGATTTTTTTCCTGCACACTTATCTAAAGAGGATTTCTTTACCTTGTTTTCTTCCTAAATTCTCTTCCAATCTTGTATATCCTATTGAAAAATTTGATTGCTTAATTTTATTCTTTCATTTATGGTATACATACTCAATTATTCTATCTTTATATTCTTTGTAGAATAGAAACTTCCAAAATACTATGTCTTAGTTCCCTCTTTTAAACTTCTATTGCTATTGCCTTTATAACCTCCCCTCCTCATTAAAGGTTCTGTAACCTTAGTGCATAATTCCTCTTTTTCTTTTGACTGGTATTGGGGCCCAGATAAAATGTTGAGTCCTCTTCTTGTTAGATTAGTAGATTAGTTAGATTAGTAAGTAGTCACCATGTTTGCTATTTTTTATTTATTTGCAATCAATGAAGATATTACTGATCATGGTGTAGAATCTGTCACCACACTGCTGACTGGGGGAATTTTTTAGATTACAAGATTATGGAGTTCATAATGAAATAATGAAAAGGAACATGTCTAATGATCAAATTAGCTTTTTTAATTGTCACTGACAATATCAGAGAGGGAGTAGAAAGGAGTGAAAAGAGCTTTGGCTTCAGAGCAAGGAAGATCAGAGTTTAAATTTCACTAGGAAAACTGGCTAGTTGACTTTTGACAAATCAATACACTCTTTACTAAACCAGACAATTTTATAAGAATGAAGAAATGGATTAATAAAGCATTTATTGAGCATTTACTATGTGCAAAACACTGCGTTGAGAATTAAGCATTCAGATAAGAGTTAAAACATATTAAATAAATTAGACAGGCAAAATCTAGGTCTTATGTCAGGGAAAACATTCTATCAATTACAGCTATCTAATGATAAAATGGGCTTTGTCAAAGGTTGGTGGGTTCCCCTTCATTGGATATCTTTAACCAAAAACTGAATGGTCATTTGCTGGAGAATGAACCATGGATTTTTTCAACTATGGTTGTACTAGTTGGTCTCTTTCTATTCTTAGGGATTCTGTGATTCTAAATATTTGTTCTTTTAAAAGAACAGATTTGTTCTATTGAGAGACTATGAGATTCACAAGCCAATAGAATTAAGCCCATGAGCTATTAAAGTAATTTGCATCACTTGACTTCAGGTAATCTTGATTAACTGCTGCTAGAAGTTAGTGAAATCTGTGAGTTAAATCATTTCCAAAAGGCTTCAGGAGAGGATGCCTCTGTGTATTGCAGTATTTACTGTGAACCTCATAAATAACCATGAATTCAAATACAAGACCATGAAAATTGACTGTGGTTCTCATATATTAATAATTGATCAAGATATCTTCATACACACACACACACACACACACACACACACACACACACACACACATATATATTTTTACTTCAGAAGGGAACACAAACCATACAATTTTATTATTATATTTTGGATATGCACACAAAAATTTGTTCATGATAGAAATTCATAGGTTTTATATAAAATCCTTTTCTCTTGTATATTAAATTTTTTATTGACAGCTGCTCAGTTCATAATATAAAAGAACATAGGCAATATCTTTGATAAGTTTGTGATACTGAAAAGGGTTATTTAAAAAATTCTTTCTAAATATTATCATAAACAAAGGAGACTATGTAAATATACAGAATTAAATAAAATCTTGCAATAATCACAAACTTATTCATTACCATTTCCCTTTTGATTTTTTTGTTTTTTTATAATTTTACTTGTTTTTATTGGTATGATATAGTTTGTAGAGCTTAATTAAAATATATATTATTCTGATTTTTCTTGTTCTATTTAATATCATTTTATATCTTACTATATTTTTTTTTAGGTTTTTGCAAGGCAAATGGAGTTAAATGGCTTGCCCAAGGCCGCACAGCTAGGTAATTATTAAGTGTCTGAGTCCGGATTTGAACCCAGGTACTCCTGACTCCAGGGCCGGTGCTCTATCCACTGTGCCACCTAGCCGCCCCCTTACTATATTTCTTCATCTTCCTATTTCTTGTAATACAATATTTGATAATTTGCTCTAGGAACAAATACTATTGTCAATATGTGTGCATAGAAAGATTGTCTTTCCTCTTTTAATCATAATATTATGAGTTCAAAATATTTAATAATATCACAATGAGATCAAAAATTATTTTAAAAATGTTGTTATTATATACTGTCATAGGATCATAAGATCAAACCTATAGAGTGTGAGGGACCGCAGAAGACACTGAGTTCAATTTCTTCATTTTACAGATGAGGAAACTAAGGCAGAGAGATTTTATTACTTGCCCAGAGCTCTTGAGCTATTGATTAAGTATCTGAGGTGGAATTTAAAATTCTGACTCCAAGTCCAGCACAAAATCTACTACTCCACAGTATATATTGCTTTCCAAAAAAGATCATAATCAATCATTACATCTCCAAAAGTGTGCATCCACTTTTCTAGAGACTCACCAAAGGATGAATTTTTTTTTCATTTCATAGTATATTCAATTCAATAGGTTTAAAGTCTCTAATAGATTTAATTACACTTCTTTGAACATTAGAAAATTGAAACAATTTGTTAGTAAGATTTTGATTATTTTTCTTTTGAGAATTTATTAGTCATATCCTCTAGTCACTTATCCTTTGATAGTAGGTTGAAAAAATTGAAAAAAATTGAGCAATTCCAAGTAGATTTTTAGATATCAGAATTTTGTTAAAAAGTTTTCTCTGGGGCCTCTAGGTGGCACAGTGGATAGAGCACCGGCCCTGGAGTCAGGAGTACCTGAGTTCAAATCCAGTCTCAGACACTTAATAATTACCTAGCTGTGTGGCCTTGGGCAAGCCACTTAACCCCATTGCCTTGCCAAAAAAAAGTTTTCTCCTCAATTTACTTATTTCCTTTTTTGGATATATTTTTATTGTTGCTTTTGGCAAAACTTTATTTTTCTCTAAATGAATCATTCTATTTGTCATAAGATATTCTTTAGAGGAATGTAAGCTCCTTGAGAACAGGGTCTCTTTTTGTCTCTGTATGCTCAATATCTAGCATAGAGACTGGTGCATAGTAGGTGCTTAGTTTATGTTAATTGCATTAAATAATTATAATAGTTGATATTAATGAATTGAATATTATGGCTATGGAGAATGACTCTTTCATGGAGAAGCTTAAAAATTTGAAGTTATTCTGCTCTTTTAATCATGGCAATTAGTTTATGTTAGGTCAGTGCTGGAGATGATGGCCATTTTTTTTTTTTTGGCTATACTACCTGATGAATTTCCAGGATTACAATTAAATTCAGTAATTTTTTCATGTATATTTCAGATTCTGATGTTATTTTACTTATATGCAATAAATGTACATATATATATACATTTGTTTTTATTAACTTTTCTACATTATACATAAACTTCATATATATATATGTATGTGTGTGTGCATAGCTTTGTGTGTATATACACATACATAAATTCATATTTGTCTCTTCCACTAGAATATGAACTCCTTTTGTTCTTGCATTCCTAGAATCAGCTCTGTGTCTGGTACACAATAGATATTTAATAAATACTTATAGATTGAGCAATTATTATTTATTTCCTCAGTTAGAATAGCATGGAAATAAGCTTTAGTAAGATATTCCTCTAGACCCCCATTCTCAAATTTTAAAAAGTGTTTCTTAAGGGGAAAAGATGTGGTCTATGTCAGGGAATGCTGTGGTGTGACATTAGTGTTTTTTATTTATTTCAGTTCCTGTTAATGATATGTGAATTGTCTTTGTTGTGGATAATGATCACTTCTAAGATGGAAAATTTACCTAGGAGTCTTGAAGTAATCAAAGGATTGTGAAATGGAGACCTACATGTCACTAGTCTTTTTTTTTCCCAGAGAGATTAAAATGGTTTTATTAAGATATTTTAACAAAATGGCTTACCTCTCTCATGGTGGGAGAGGGGGGCAGGGAAATCCCAACATACAAGCTCTTTTATGCATTTTGAAAGATTTTGTTCCTGCTCCTTCATGCCAACCATAGCCTGAGGTCACAAATCTAATTGATATATTGATTCCTATATATTTACCCACCCTGCTCATTATGCTAATGAGAAAGAACAGATAGATAGCTTTGAGCATGTGCAAAGGGGAAAGTTAAGACTGTAGGTTACTCTTGACCAGTTAAGGACTAGTTTCTTCTAATCTAGTTTGTCATTTTTAGAATGGGATTAGGAGAACTCTCCCAGTTTTGTGACTGGCTGGGACCATTCCCTCTTTGTAATGGATTTCAAAGGGGTTCCCTCCATACCCTGTGAAGACCAACAATGCCCTTTATTACTCACAGCTCCCCCTTTTTCTTCTTAATAAAAACTTAGTCCTCACACTTCATCAACAGTGTCTTCCTCATATTAATTCATAATTCTGGTCCTCAATAGCACTGTTGACTTTTTCTATCAATATTTTTACCTCTTCATTAGAGCTATACACCAGTCCTAATTTGCTCATAGAATTTTGTACTATTTGAGTTATAAACTGGATCATACAAAGGAGACATACACAGGTAATAGGATTATCACACTTAGGGTCAATAGTAAGATACCCAGCAACTGTTTCCACCATGAACCAGTAAACCCATTCATCCAAGAGATACTAAAGGGGCTTGTCCAAGTTTGGATTGGAACATGTGCCAACTTTCTGATATCCCTGGTTATCTTTAGACAACTACTTGATAAGTTCAATTTACCACAGACTCCTCTTTCTTCAGCCAACAAGTAGTCCAATACCAATCTATGTTGAACGATTGATTCTTTTGTTAGCGTGGCTTGGTCAGGCAGCAAGTCGAGGCCCTAGCTGTATAATTGGTAATTTTTCCACTACAGCTTAGGATCTAATAAGGATATAAATTGGGTTCTATAACCCCAACTCCCATCTTGTGCCCAGGTAGTAGGCCCTTAAGTCTAGATAACAACTCCCTGACCAACTCTTTTGGGTGTAGACAGTAGTCCTACAAATGCAATAATGTTTCTCTAGTGCTAGTTGGTTTTACAGGAATATAATTTCAACAAATGGATAATACTGTTCCTCCTTACTTCCAAGGGGCCCTCTTAAATAGGCCATATAACCATCATGATAATAGGTTGCTGTACTTCCTTCCACTGGCAAGTTTTAATACCATTGTCTTTAGAAAGGTCTTCCTGCCTCCAAAATTGATCAACATAAATTCCTGATTTTGTGCCACTAGTAATGTTCCTTGAATTATTTTTCTTGCAGATGACAACTTCAGCACTTTCCTTGCAAGTCCATACTAACTCATAACCACAGTTTCCCTTAACAAATGCCCCAGTTTGTGCATCTTTACAAGGGATCTAGGTATCATCATTAATCTCACATGTGTCTGAGGCTACCTAATCTCTAGGTTGTACAGTCCATAATATATGTACCCTGCTTCTCGACATGCCCAGACATTTGCTACTAACCAGGAAAATATCCTGGCCAGACTGGTGTAAACAACAGTCACCTTGAACTGACTCAGTCATATGCCACTGGTGTTTCTCTCCTCTGCATCAGAATCCTTATGTCTCAGTGCACCTCTGACCAGGAACTAAGAATCTAGGCTGGACCCAGAGGTACTGTCACCCAAGTCCAGTTCTCAAACTGCTGCGAACTACCACCAAGTCCAATAGTTAAAAGTCCAGCACTAAAAGATTCTCCTCCCACGTTTACTAATATCCCATTGTCTAAGTCAGAGATATCAGAGACAGGACTCTCTGCATATAGGATATACAGACTCATGTAGATATAATCATGCCACCCAATAATCTTCTTTCTCTCTCAATGGAGAACATTTTCACCCTGCCTTCCCTCCTCCTTTCCATAAGGAGAAGGGCATAAGTAGGGGTGTCACACACTTACAAAGTCAAGGGGAAGCTACAGATAAACAATGTACACATAGGTGACAGATGGTGGTGAAGAACTGGTCCAGTGTCTCTCCTCTATTCTCTTCTCTTCTCCCTTGGAGGTATCCAATGTGCTTCTACAGGTTCTGAATCTGTTCCAAAAAGTTCTCTACAAATCTGGTGACTAGTTGAGACCTTGTCTTCTGGTAAAGAAACTGCTTAACATCTTTGTCAGTACAAAACCTATGTTTCTATCACAAAACAATGAGATTCTGGAGCTTATTACAATTTACATTTTGCCTTATTGCCATATTGCCTTACATACTTCACATTTAAAACAATAAACTTCCATTAGTGTTTTACTACATGAGCAAACTCCCAATGAGCATTATCACATTGACTCAAGCTTGTAACATACAATTCAACAGTCATCTTTGTTCAAAGAGTACCCAGCATCTGATTTAAAATAAAACAATTTTAACCTTTACTCTCATTACAATAATGACTCAAATATCCTTAATCAAAATGAATTTTTTTCAAACTATTCCCATATTTTCCTTTTCCTGGTATACTTATCTAACTTACATTCCTTTCCTTAAACTGGACCTTGGAACTGTAATTATCCTAAGAATTTCCCATTCTTCTTACCTAAATATACCCTCTAAAAAAATCAAGGAAATTTAATTCCCATCTTAACATGGAGCTGATAGCAGGTGTCAGAGCCAGACACCTAACCTCTCTTTGGCTATTAGATCCAATTCATGTTAAACTTATTTTTTCTGGTTTGCTTGGTAACTATAAAGATCCAGGATATTAAAGGAAAATTTCTCTGCAGATATAAGTATTGAATGTCAGTATTCAGGCAGAGGTCATGTGGGTAAGTCAAATGTCTTAGGCCAGATTTATTCTTCCAGGTGAGACATTATCCAAATGTCATTGTGGGGAAATCAAATCAAAGGGATCCAACCTCAGGCATACTGAGAAGCCACCCCTTCGGCTGCACATCCCTGTCACCTGACATCTTTAGCCCATTGGCTTCCTTGGCTCCAAGAACATGACATTTACCCATTAATATTTCCTTTTGTTGACCATCCTGGTATCTGACATAAGAGAAAATTGATTAAAAGTCCTGTGATCTAAAATAGTTGTTTTACCTAGTTAGAACTTCCAGTGAATACAATTCACTAAATTTCAATTATAGTCTTAATGGAGATCCAATTAATGAAACCCCTACCTAAAGCTCTGAGTGTCCTTCATGGGTCTTTGCCTAAAACCAGGTATTCTAATTATGACTGACCCTACAGGCCTCATCTCCTACCTATTACTAGAGAGATCCCTTTGTCTGAAATCATATCTACTCCATCTCTATATAATGATATGGTATCACATCCCCCTTGGCTAGAGAAACCTTCTTCTAGTCTGTTGCATTTTATAACAAATAAACATCTTTGTCCAGGGGATTGCACAGAAAAATCTCAAATTATCTTGTTTTTGTTTTTTAAATTACATAGTGCTTTTACTTCAGAGCAAACAAACAGCAACACAGCTTTGGAATATATATGTATACAAAATATTCCCAATTCACTTATATAACTAGAAACTTTTATACATAAATTTGTTTAACTACTAGCCATCCTCAACTTACACAATGTTATTTTTGTTTTGGCAAGGCAATTGGGGTTAAGTGACTTGCCCAAGATCATAGGGCTAGGTAATCATTAAGTGTCTGAGGCCCAATTTGAACTCAGTTCCTCTTGATGACAGGGCTGTGCTCTATACATGTGCCATCTAGCTGCCCCCTAACATATGAATTACTTTTCAGAATTCTTTAAAACCATTAGAATATCATAGGTGGATTTAAATTTCCAATATGCATTATTAATTTCATTATAACAGAATGGCAATAGGAGTAACACACAAATTACTAGATTGAACAAAGTAATCCTGCCATTATTTCATTACTCATGAACCCACAGATCTATCCCAGAAAGGGTCATACTTTTTGATATTTCCCTTATCGTCCTTCAAAGCAATCACACATTAATCCTAGGTTTTAACAATACAGTATTTAAATAACACATTCACAATAGATAACTAAATATTGCAAATATATTCTCTTTGCAGCTACAAAAGAATATCACATAACTGATAAATGCATCTTATTCCAAAATACAGTATCAGTCAGAGTCTCCCCCCACCCACCCCGTATCAGCTGTCTGCAGTTACCAAGAGAGAAATCCACATTCTTGACTTTTTTATACAGAGAATCCAGTGCTCACATTCCAAAAGACAGAACTGGATCCAATCAGCTTCCTTCCATCTGGCCTCCTTAGCTTCCAACTAGCAGCCATGTGGCTTCCTTGTCCCCCAAGCCTGGAGACAGCCTTCCTCCTTTAATATTTTGGGGAAATTCCTGGAGAGGGAACACAAATCCCCCTCCTTTGGGGCACCCTATCATTCTCTGGCCTCTCCTTTGGGCTAGCTCTCCTACATGAAGGACTTCTCAGTCCGTCCAGGGTGGTTCTGGCCATCGATACCATTCTGGAAATAGCCCATTTACCATGGTTCTACTCCCAGACATTTTAATCACTCTTGGATCCAAACCCAGGCCAATCTTCCCAGGAATCTCTGAGATATTTCCCTAGCAAAGAACACCAAAAAAGTGGTTCAAGCCATTTGTGCACATTATTTCCTTGTGCTATTCCTAGAAAATACCAGGAACAGAGATTTACATTAATATCTTGACATGAGAACCCCAAATTGTTATAAATGGCTCTAGAATACTTAGTCCAAAGTGATTAAAATAGTTTTTATTAAGCTATCTTAACAAAATGGCACACCTCTCTCATGGATGACAGTTCCTTGGGGTAGGAGCTGTCATTTTTTTAATCTTTCTATCTCCAATTCTTTGCATTTATTTGGTTCTGGGTATTTAAATATTTGTTAAAATGAATGAATGAATGAACCCAATGCAAGATTCAGACTGCTACTACAATGGAACTAGCAATGGACCATGAATAAAAACAAAAAAAAGTTTCATTTATTTCCTATAGACCAAAGGTAACTTGTATTTAATTAGCAATATGTTGAAGTGAAAATTCAGAGCAAAAGGTATATTAAATCTTTTCTATTTCTATTAGAAGACAGTATTATTTTTAATAAATGAAGGACTATTCAAAATAGTTTTTAAACTACACCTAACAAAGGCTATTATTTCTTCAAACATAAGATTTAAAATGTTATGGGAGGTTTACCTTACAATTTAACAAGGTACATACCCTATAGAGATTTTATATGCATTGTGAAATTTATATTAATTTTTAAGTTTTTTTATTTATTTTAATATGAATTATCTGACTTTGAAAAACAAGAGAATGAACTAGAAAAAAGTGTATTTTCAGAGAAAAACAATTATCAAGGTTATTACTTTTTGTCTAATTGGAGGTATTGCAACACATAAGAAATATTATGTGTAGTTTTTATAAAGGAATATGCTTCTGAATTAAAAAGAATTTTAAATGATTAAGCTCCCAAATGAATCCCAGTAAACTGTCTTTACTTGATATGGTGTTTAAAGTAGATAATACACTAATAATATTTAAGTTATACTCAATCACCATTTATAACATTGCTTCTATGAGAAAGCCTTAGTGCATTAAAATTACTTCTTAATTTCCTCCTATCAGTCCAGTCTATTTTCCTTCTGTTATGTTTTGAACCCAAAACAATGTTTTGCTATATAATATTTCCTGTCACATAAAATTTATACTTATACATGCAAATTGCAATGTGGACATTAGACATTCTTCACTTGGTTTTTGTGTGTATAGTCTCCACTCTGAAGGAACTCACAGTTAAATGGGAGAATAATACCTAACATTTCTATACCAATTTAAAGTTTGCAAAACGCAATTATTTTCTCATTTTATCCTCAAAACTCTGGGGAAGGATAGATGTGATTACCACTTCCAATTTACATATGAGGATACTGAGTCAAATAAAGGCTAAATATCCTGCACAAAGTGACATAGCTAGTAATTTTGAAGTTAGAATCAGAGTTTTTGATTCCAGGTCCAGCACTCTGTCAACTTAGCCAGCTACCTGTTTTAACATAGAGCAATATTGAGGGGGAGCATAAAAAAGTAAATAGAGAGATGACTTTGATGCCAGAAACTTTTGAGTTTAAGTCCTGCCTCTGACAAATACTTCCCTTGTGACCCTATTCAGATTATTTAACATTTCTGTGATTTAGTTGTCTGATTCTTGGTAACCCTGTGAACCTACAGCATACAAATTCCCTCCTTGTGCAAAGAAACAGGAATGATGGTTTGCTAATTCTTTCCTGAGGAATCAAGGAAAATAATGGTTAAGTGACTTGCCCAGGGGCACACAGTACATAATGAGACCAGATTTTCATTCAGTTCTTCCTTATTCCAGGTCTAGTGCTCTGTCTACCAAGCAACCAAGCTGCTAACATTTCAGTATTTTAGGTAACTTTCCAAGACCTAGCAACCTTCATTCAGTTGGAGTTTACTTACCCAGGTGTTCCCTGCAACAACAAAATTATAGATTCAGACTTTCATCCCTTATCTCAAAATAAGTGTTCATTCCTGGGCATTATGCTAATGACAGATCCCAGAACTTTAGATAAGAAAACAGTTTGCTGTATTGTTGAAACTTGATCTCTTCTTAGCAAAATGTATCTGATTGACAAAAGAGTCCTGTACTAACAAAATTCCTAAGGCAATCTTGATACTATGCTGATTTCACTATAAAATCAATAGTGTTGTACTTAAGTAGAAGATCCAGAATGATTTCATAATTATGAGGTCAGAACATGTCAATCATAAGAGCTCCAAAATGCTCTGTAGTCTAGTTTTCACGTCTTTACCACTTAGTCATGTCTTTCTATCCCTGCAACCTGGAAGAACCCCCACACTACTTTCCAATTTATCAGTAACTTTACTACCCAAAACTCATTGTTGATTTTTGAATTCTCATCTTTTATCTTTTGAAAGCATCTGAGATGGTTGAGCACCTCATTCATCTTGACCTTGGAAAAGAGGCCAAGGATGAACTGAAAGATTTGACAGTGATGGTTGGGGCCAAGGAAATGAATGTAAATTGCAAAAAGGTTGAGTACATAAAGAAAAAAGAGATGTGTTATGGACTTGGTTAGGAAAAGAAAACTAGTCATTAAAGATAAAGCAGTTAGAGGGTGACTACCCTTTAATTTTATCAGCTTCAGATCATGAACAGTTTCTAAAATAGCAAACAAGTTGCACATATTTACATTCCCACTTAAAACAGCTCAAAGACTTCTTAGGACACCTGGTAAATTTTATGTATATTGCAAATTGTATGTGTTCTCTGAGATTGCCTAGCATCTATCACAGTCTTAAGAAAACTTACCTTACCTCCAGTGCTCATAGTCTATTTTACTACCCATGAATTTAGACATTCTAATTTCAATTCTTATCCTCCTCAAACTCTTTGAAGCATTTGACCTTATTGACCAACCCATTCTGACTCAGTAATTGAATTAATCTTTCTAAAGAATAGATTTGACCATGTCACTCCTCCCTATTTGATAAATTCTTTGAAGCTTCTTATTACCTCCAGGATCACATAGAAAAAAGCTGTGTTTGTTTTTTAAGACCTTTTTAACCTGCCTCACTCCTATACTTTCAGATCTTCATTTTTCCTACCATCCCAATATGTTCTGTATCTGACTATGGGTATTTCCAAGGGCTACCCTCCATGTCTCGACTTTTCTTCATCCTGGTTTTCATCTCCTAGCTTTCCTGGCTTCCTTCCTTGACTTATTACAATGCTGCCTTCTTTATAGATCCTCTTTAATGTTAATGACTTATTTCCATTGATTATCTCTAATTTATCCCTGTACATATTTTGTTTGTGTGTAAACACTGTCATATTTCCAACCATCAGATTATGAACTTCTTGAGAACAGGGACTATCTTTTATCTTTCTTTGCATGCCCAGCAGTTATCATAGTTTCTTGTAAATAGTGGTTGTTCAATATATTCTAATTGACTTGACAAGGAATTTTAATAATATATACAGTAATAATGGTATTAATAATGAAAATAGGATTTAATACATAACTCTAAGGATTGCAAAGCATTGTATATCTTCCAGGACTTTTTGACTTGACAAGCTTCTATTCTGAATTATTGGCTTAAATAATTACAAGATAGGCTATTTGATGAGGGATATTTTGAGCTTTGATTTTGATTGCATTAAAATGTTTTTGATAATACTCATATCTTAAGCAATTTTAAGGTGCAGATGAATAACTTTACTTCTTAAAGATTTTTAATAATACTATTCCATAAGAAGAAAGTCAGGAAGGTTATTGACTCTGATTGAGAACATAGTGAGAATGGCAGGGAAGGGGACAGTATTAGAGCAAAAAATCATTATTTCTCACCCTGATGATTACAACTGCTATTTTACACTTTCCCTTAAACTCTATAAATTTATATTTCTAGTGAAATATTTTTAATATAATTGGATCAACTTTAACTATGTAGGTATCAAAATAAAAGGAATTTTTCTGTGAGAAAGCATTCCTCATTACCTAAAACAGATTGATATTTATAGCTGTTACTTAATAAAGTTTTGTTAACATGAATTGTATTGTTGAGAGTACTGAGGAAGCTTCTATATGGTGGAGACATTGAAAAAGTCTCCCACTATAATACAGCTTTTTTTCCTTGTAATTAAGTAAAGGGTTTTTTTCACTATGAATGATTTCAAATGGATCCTGGATGATTAACATTTCAGGGATCATCAGGATTCATGTGATAGGAAAAACTCTTGTTATCAACTCTTATTTGCATACTCCAGAAATCTGCGTGAAAGTAAATCATGACAAACTGATAGGTTTGGTAGCAAGAGACATGAAAGGACAAAGATAGAATTCATACCTTTCCATACATGCTCTGATATGCCTCTGCTATCATAATCCTTTGTGCATTACAGCGCTGAGTTAAAATATCAATCAACATGTCTTTGTTGCAGTCTAAAAAAAAAAGCAAAAAAATTCCAAGATTAAGATGATTTCTCTCTCTCTCTCTCTCTCTCTCTCTCTCTCTCTCTCTCTCTCTCTCTCTCTGTCTCTGTCTCTGTCTCTCTCCATATATAAATGTAAGCTTTTTGGAACTTTGCAAAAATGAATAATTTGTAAAAACTAATTTTCACATTTCCTTTAAAAAAGGAAAAAATTTAACTTTGAACTTGTATTCACAAGAAGATAATGAAGGGGAGCAGCTATGTTGTTCAGTGGATAGAGCATGACCCTGGAGTCAGGAGTACCTGAGTTCAAATCTGACCTCAGACACTTAATAATTACCTAGCTGTGTGGCCATGGGCAAGCCACTTAACCCAATTTGCTTTGCAAAAACCTTAAAAAAAAAGATAATGAAGGAATTCATTAAAATAAGATAAAATGAAATACCTCTGTTTATTATTTCAGTAATTTTTCTCCTGCTGGGATCTTTCCCTTAAAAAGGGTGGCTTTTCCATTGCCTACATGTTTATGTGTTTCCTTAAGCCAGTTATAAGTAAAATCGTTCAGTAGTTGGTATGTCCCTAGCAATACCAAGCTTTCCCTTTTTGTAGTATTTTCCCTCGACTTCTCTGGCTATTTCAGTATTCAGTGTCCCTCAAATTTGTCCCCACTCTATAGATGCATTATATTAAAATCAGGTTTAGAGAACAATTTCATATTTATCTTTAACCACTCATTTTAATAAACACTCATTCTGAAATTTTCAAGAAGGATTTTTTTTTATACTTGAGGAATAGTAAATTATTGTTTTTTGTTAAAATCATTTTGAGCAGCTAGGTGGTACAGAAGATAGAGAACCAATCTTAGAGTCAGGAGGACCTGAGTTCAAATGTCATCTCAGACACTTAACACTTAATAGCTGTTTGACCTTGGACAAGTCACTTAACCCTGATTGTATCACATCCAGGATCATCTCCAGTCCTCCTGATTCATATCTGGCCACTGGACCCTGATGATTCCAGAGGAAAAAATGAGGCTGGTAACTTAGTACAGCCTCTCCTCCTTCAATCTAAATCACTTGCTTGACATGGCATCACCTCCTTGATGTCATGATCTTCTTTGAGAACAAAGGACAAACATCAGATGAATTAAGCATTTTTAGGGAGCAATGATAGATAAATTGGTTTCTCCAATACTAGTATGTAGTTGTTTACCCTCAGTAGTCATGAAATATATATATATATATATGTATATATATATATATTCTTAGCTTTTCCTATCTCTCTAATAATAAATATAAATTTCCCCCTCTTGTATCAACAGTCATAGGATGGCACAGATTATGGAGGGGAGGAATATTCTCATGTTTGATGGAAGTCTAAATACATAATTATCCTGAGTCAGAAGGAGGCATTCCCAAATGTAATTCTAAACAGTCATGTCATGAATCAGGGAAGGAAATATCATACATGCTATGACATTTTTAGGATAGAATATTGAATTTCATTGGATCTTGCCTTAGATTTTATAAATCATTGTGTATTTCCTATAAATATGGGTTTCAAAATCTCACTTTGGTACTCATCTTCTAATTGTACTCCCATGCATGCATAATAGCAAACTTAGAGAACAATAAACATATATGTTAACCTAATTCCATTTGTTCTTTCTTGAGACCAAACTCTGGAGGCTAACACAAATTGGTCTAATTCTGTTGTTTCTTATTAGGGAAAACTCTGGAGATTAACACTTGCTAATTTAATTCTTTATTAGGGCCAAACTCTATAAGGTTGTCAGTAGTAAGCTCTGAAATCTAAGGCCGTATAGAACAATTATACTCCTTTTCTGATATGAAAGACCTTCAAAAATTTGAAGAGATGTATTTTATCCCCAGCTAAATCCTCTCTTCCGTAGACTAAACATACTCAATTGCTTCTAATGTTCTTCATGCGGTTTCCATTCCCCATCAAATTCTCCCCCTCTGCACTGCCATTTCCATTACTATCATCATTCATATAACTATAGATTATCACAGGGTCTTATGTAGGAGTGGTTAGGGTCATCTTTAAGCTAACAGATATTTCTAGCTTATTAATATGTTATTTCCCCTCTCCTTTAACCCTGTTTTGCCTTTTGTCAGAGTACAATTTAATTGTATTGCTTGTTACCCTGTGAAGAATAATTGATCAAGACCTGTTGGCTAACATTTTAATCAATCTGAGTCATGCCTCTGGACTTAGAGTTTCTCTAAGTCCACATCATTTTAAAATGTGGAAACCATCAATCTCTCAGAGAAACCTTCTAAAGACCAATATTCCCTGGAAATTTCCTTTCAAACACATATCAGTGTAGTTTGTGTGACATCTCAAGGATAATCGAAAAGGAAATCTAGTGTAAAGTGCTTTATTTAATGAGAAGAGATTAGGAATTTAAATTTGTAACAGAGGTTGAGTTTATATGGCAAAGGTGCACTGATTAAACTGCCATTGTAATCTTTCTAGATTTGCTTTAAACTAAATATTTTCATAGAGTCTAGTTGGGTGAATCCTTAAACATAAATAAGTTACTTAAATATATATATAATATTTTAAATTCATATTTAACCCTAATTTACTTTTTTTAGTATTAGAAAGTTGAGTGCATGATACAGTGGAAAGGATGTTTGAGAATGGTCTCAAAACCAGATGTCAGGTCTCAGTTCTGTCAATTGCTGGTGTCAACCAATGAAAACTGATTCTAATGGTCCTGGAAAGACTTGTATAAATTGCTGGAGGGTAAAATAAAGTGAACATGGAGAACATTTTATACAATAATGAGACCATTATAAAGAAAACAAAATCAGCTTTGAAAATCTAAAGACCTCTGAGTTTTACAAACACCTTTCATGATTTTAAAGGACTGATTATGCAATCTACTTCCTAACAGTGAAGGAATAGATTGATGATGCAGAATATGTATATGCTTGGAAGTGGCCACTGTGGGGGCCTGTTTTACTTGCCTATTCCTATCTGATACAAAAGTTTTATTTTTCTTTCTTGGAGTTTGGGAGGGAAGACATTAGGATGAGGTAATAGGGTTATCATAATCATAATTACTGGATCTAAAACAAAAACAAAAGTTGCAAAAAGAAAGTCAATTAAGCATTTTTATATGCATAAATAGCAAATAGAATGAATGTCTGTAGAAAATACATAAATGATCTTTTTTATCTATTTTGCTTTGTATGTGTAAAAGTTCATCTTAGTTGGTTCAGTTGGTTCAAATTTTTTTTAAAAAGGGGAAATCTAAGTTGCTAATTGAATTACTTTTGCTGAATGCAAATACACTTTATTAACAAATACTTAATTCCCTCTCCCCATATCTAGATTTGTCATTTATTCATCCTTCTGGCACAGCTCATTTTCAGTATTCAAACTGAAGCAATTATCAGAAGATTAAAGACAGAAGCTGGGACATACATTCTCAAAAGTTCAAGGAGAAGCGAATGAGGATGGCAGTCAAAAAGAATCCATATTCTGACCCCCTACCTCAATATTGGGAAGACTGGAAACTGGTAAAGTGGGGAAATTGCTTCACTGAGAAAAATAGATTTATCTGACCTATAGACTGAAACTACTGGATTCCTGAGGGAGGGAAAGTTAATCTATATTTTTTTGTCATTTTGTCTTTATAATTTTTCTAATGATAGATATTTTGAAAGACACAAAAGCTTTGCAAATTTCTAAGATAGATTGTTTTTTAGAGGGCACAATTAAAGTCATCTTTGTTGTCACTTTCTGAAGTAAGACAGAGACAGCGAAAATTGACTTCTTCCTAAGGGCCACTTTTTCTTTAAAAGAGATGAAACTTGCTTTCTTGGGAAAGCTTTTGTAGTTTTTTTAAACAAATGTTTCTTTTAAGGTTATTGATTATCACAGTTTTACCAAGAGACCCCATCAAAAAACTGGATCCATTTAAAGGAGCAAGCACATAGGGGTGTAAAAATACTTTGTTTAAAATTTATATCCGTTCTTAGAAGACATCTTCTTTCTTAAAAATTCTTTTTTGCATGGTCTCCTTTTTAACCATCTATTTTACAAAGATAGTATTGTGCAGTAGATAGAGAAATGACTGGAGGATTTGTATTAAGGTCCTGATTAATACATACTTGCTTTATGACCCTCAGCAAGGCATTTTAACTCTTCAGTGCTTCTCTGAGTTAGAAATTCTTAACCTTAGACTTGCTCTTCCCCCTTAGGGGCTTCATGCAGTGATTTCAGGGAACGATGAATTTGAATTGGAAGAAAAATACATCTTTATTTTCACTAACCTTTAACTGAAATTTTGCATGTCCTTCAATTATTTGAGAACTTTTTTACTTAGAAGGGTTCATAAATTTTACCAGACTTTCAAAGAGTTCTAAGACATAAAAAAGATTCAGAATCCATATCTTTCAAAAGAGGTGCTCCTCTGCTCTGATGGAAGGAGTTTTCTCATTTTAGAATTCCATATAGCATGAATCATGGAGCCAGCACCTCTCCCAAATGCTATCTTTTACAATTCTGAGCCAGACTAATATACTAGAAAGATTACTGGATCTAAAAATCAGAGGACTTAGGTTTGAATTCTCCTTGGATTATATTAAACAAGCCTCTATGGATCTCAGTTTCTTTATCTGTAAAAATACTGAAGCATGAAGAACATGAAGATTAAGTTGTTGTTTAGTTGTATCTTACTTTTTGTGACCATTTGGGGATTTATTGACAAAGATATTAGAGTGGTTGCCTTTTCCTTCTCCAGTTCATTTTGTAGATGAGGAAACTGAGGTAAACAGCATTAAGTAACTTGTCCAGAGTCATACCGTTAGGAAGTATCTGATGCCAGAAGACGAGTCTTCCTGATGCAGGTCCTGTACTCCATGTGCAGTACAACTTAACTGCCAACATGATCTTTAAAAAACTTTCAAAACTTGATTATCCTGTGGACTATATATATTCTCTGTTGCCTACTCCCTTGCTTTTTATCCTCAGTCAATGTCAAACTCTCTTTTCTTTTTGCCCTTATCTAACCTCTTCTCCATGTGTCTTTCCTGATTTACCCTCTAGGTTTTTTATTTTTTGGCAAGTGTTTACACTGTTTCACTTTTAAAGATACTTAAATTTTAAAAAAATAATATTGAAATTAAAAGGCAAAAGTCAATAGAGAAAACTTACCAAATCCTTGAAGAGCTCCTCCTATCATTTGAGCATCCATGACAGGATTGAAATTTGGAGCTGGAAAGATGGTTCCCTGTGCCTGGATGGAAGAGAAACCAGAGAGCTCATCTTTACTGTCTTCAAGGCTATCTACCAAGTACTTTAGTAAGACAAGCTTTAAGAGAAGTCCAAAGGATAGAATTTTCCATGTGCATCAATAACTGCAAAGTGAATATATTTGACTAGATTATGAAAGTATAGTGACATATGTTCCTTTCATGTTTGGACTAGGCTGCTAAGTTTGTTGCCTGACTGCATAAAAGACAAAGATAGTTTCCAGATTCCAATATCCTGAGATCCACTAACTAAAACATCCCTACTCTATGGTGCAATGTCACAGGAAATGTTGGGAAATTATGAGAAGTATTGGATTTAAACTGCTATTTTCTTTCCTTTTTTAGAAGGACTTCGATAACCTGAAATTTATCTATAGGACCAATTGTGCCTTTTACATGAATAAATAGGGCTTCCTTCAAAATAATTGTATGCTACTAAAATCATTTAGGAAAATTGGAATTGCTTAAGTGGATTAGGGGAATCTAAAATGGCTGACAGTGTACGGGAGTGGATTATAGGAGTCTCTAGCTCAAGTGGCATGACAATTCTGCCACTTTAAAGAAAGAAAGGCAGAAACATTTAGGTTTTAGACATGTTCAGGTGAAGCTCACCAGAATCAAAAGAATACCAAGACTTTTTCATAAATTTTTAAATGACATTTTAGGGTAACACTAAAATGGTGAACCTTTTGAAAAAGGTATTTGGTTGACACAGTCCATTATTTCAGAAAGGTGCTGAAAAATTAAGAGTTTATATCAGTCAACAATCATTTATTAAACACCTAAAGGTACTGGATATACGAAGATAAAAATTCAATAGTTTATGTCCTAAGGAACTGATGTTTTATTAAAAGAGGCAAAGGTTGCATTAATAAGAACATCTAGAATCTTAATGATATAAATACATGGTAAAAAATTTGTGGGAGGGTAGGTATTAGAAGTTAGAAATAGGGACTTCATATGCAAAGTGGTGCTGAAGTGTTCTTTTTTGATTTTGTTTTTTGTTTTTCATTCTCGAAGTGGTGGTGGTGAAGATGTTAATGATAATGATGAAGTAACTGGATGTTAGGCAATCTGTCAATATCAAGAACACAGAACCTTGAGAAGACACAAAGATGAGAGGCAGCATGCTCCTGCTCTTGAAAATCCTCCAATTTACCCTAAACTTTTTTTTTTGTTGTTCAATTTCGAAGAAGATCAAGACTTTAGGGAGGTGACACTATGACAAGCATATGAATTGAATCTGAGTGAGGAGGGACTGATCTAAGTCACCAGCTTTATTTTCTCCTTCAGAGTCATCTGGGTCCAGTGGCCAGATGTGAATCAAGATGACTGGAGATGGCCCTGGATGAGTGGCAATCAGGATTAAGTGATTTGCTCAAGGTCACACAGTTAGTTAGAGTTGAAGTAGTATCTGAGTCTTAATTTGAACTCCTATCCCCCTAACTCTGAAGACAATACCTCTATCCACTGTACTGCCTAGCTGCTCTGGTGCTTAAGTAGAGTTCTGAGGGAAATAAGGAAGTTCAAGAGACTGAGGTGAATAGGGAGTGAATTCTAGTTATGCAGAAGGGCCATTGCAAAAGGGAGATGCTGTATATATGTGTAAAGCAAATCCAGTTTGACTATGTTGTAGCATAGGAAAAGGGGAGGAATGATTGATAAGGTTGGAAAAGGAGGTTAGGGCAGACTTTGAAGGACTTTCAAACTTAAACAGAGGAGTTATATTCAATTCAATTGACAATAGGAAGCTGAGGAAATGTGTACTTAGAGAAAATAGTCACTCTGTTAACTATGGAAGATGGCCTGGGGTGGGAAAAGACTTAAGGTAGAAAAACTAATTAGGGAGATATAGTAATCATCCTCATGAGAGATGACAAATGGTTTGAAATAGTTCAGTGACTACAAAAGTAAAAAGGGGATTGTGTATGAGAAATAGTGTAGAGATAAAATTTATTAACCAGATGGATAGAAGAGTGAAAATTGATGGCAGTCAGGTTCAGAATCTGGATGACTAGAAAGATAGTGCCACCTCTGACTAAAATAGGAAGATTTAGAATAAGACTGATTTTATTTATTTATATTTTTTGTGGGGGGGGTTTAAAATGAGTTCAGCTTTAGACTGAGAGTTCACTTAGAGATTTTCTAATTTAACCTTCTCATTTTACAGAAGCGAAAACTGAAAACTTGAGTGGAAAGAGTCTTCAAGGTAACAAAGGTATCAAATGGCAAAATAGGGATTTGAGTCCCAGTCCTATGACTTCAAATGCATTTCTTCCCATACCACATTGCTTTATATGTCTTCCTACAGGAAACTTAGGTCCATAAACAAAATGTAAGGCTGATATGACCAGTGATCTCTAATCATTTAATGGTTATTTAATAGGTGCTTCTGAATTTCTAGGCACTACACTAAGCACCAGGAATACAAAGAAATGCAAAAACATAGTCTCTACAGTAATCTTGTCCATATCTCAGTTTTCCCCATTGAAGTTTTGATATTTCAAGGTTGGCATAAGTAATTAAATGAGAATATTTTAGGAGTTTTGCAGAAACAACAGACAACACACAAAGGCCAGCAGATGAGAAAGGAAAAGTTTAGAAACTCAGAAATTTTTAAAATATCTATATAGTATTAGATAATATCAGCATACCTTATCTTTTAATGCCACAAATTTATACATAATTTTGGCCTTTGGTCTGAAGGGAGAGATAAAACATTTTAACATGAATTTTTCAGATCATGGTGGTGCCATGACCATTACTCCCTGGGTTGTGGAAGGAATAATTGTATTCTAAAAGGTGTTGATAAATAATATATTGGTGACTTGAGTGAGTTAATTCTATTGACATTAAAGAGAAAGATGATTTCTTTATTTTTATACATGCCATTTATACTCCCAGCTTTATTTTCTAACTTCCTCATCCTCATCTCACTAGATCTTCCACTCAGGTACAACCCACAGACCATGGCCACATGCAGCCCTTAAAGTCCATTCATGTGACCTGCATCACATTTAATATTATATTCATTGGTAATACAGCTTATATTGTGGTCTTAAATAAACATTAAATTCTATATGCAACCCTCGACAATTGTGTTTTATTGGGTGATATTAAAAGAAAAGCTATAAGTTTCTTCATCTGTGGTAGATTTTAGGGAAGTTAGATTTCAGAGGTTCTTCTTGGAACCAGTACTACAAGTCCTATCCTGACCATTTCCACAAAAAACTAGCAACAATTATTCTATCCATTCCTCATCTAGTTCCCCTTTTATTTTGTGTTTCCTGTTAGAATGTAAACTTGTAGGGATCATCCATAGTTTTCTTGCTTAAACATATTTTTATACCTAGCACTTAATTTGGGACCTAACATTTCATAGGATTTAATAAGTAATTTATCATTCATTCTTAAAAGTCATTAAACCTAATCTCGGTGGCTAGAGTCAGGTATTATGTATCAACATCTGAAAGTACTACTGTTCTCATGATTGTTTGGGGAAAAGTTCATAGGATTATTCAATCATAGATTTAGAGCTGGAAAGATCCTTTAAAGTTATTTAGTCCAACTCCTTCATTTCACAGTTGATGCAACTGGGCCACCAAGAATTTAAGTCAGTTATTCATGGTCATGCAGCAAATACATTTTAGGAAGGATTTCTTAAGTTATCCTGATACCGAATTTATTGCAATATCTGTCCTGTCAAGTTGCATTTCATTGCACCTCATCTTGCAAATGTGTCCTGGATCTGTCATTTTCAAGTTTCCAAGGATTGTTTTAGTTCTTAACTTTGTCATTTTTGGTAATGGGTCAATTTGTCATATTCCAGCAAAGTAGAAGTTGCCAATGATTTGAGAATTTGGTATACGTTAACTAACAATTTAGATAAATTTGGATATTAAAAGTTATCTGAAAGCTTCTTTGAATTTGAGAATGACACTAGATATGGAAGAGGAGTAAAAGAGAAGTGTCAGAAAGGATTTATAAAAAAAATGATATTTGAGCTGGAATGAACTCAGGAAATTATCTAATGGACCTGAAATTTGAAGACCCAGCTCTGCTACTTATAACTTGTTCATTAATTTCTTTTTTTTTTTTTGTAAAATGAGGGGACTGGATTATATTAAAGGGTCATTTCATTTTTATTTCTGTTGATTTTATGAATGGATATTCACAAATTTCTTATTTTGAAAATTAGGAGGTAGAGAGCCTAAAGGGTTTATTATTTGTTAAAAATGCATCTTAAAGCTGTTTGTTAGCAAAGCTGGAAGGGTTCTATCTTCCGACTAATAGCCTTTACTCTTGTATAACAGTGCTTTCTTACCAGATCCTTGAGCAGCATGAGATGACTGGGCTTTCACCCAGCTGATAAAAATTTAGCAAGACATACTTCCTTCCTGTCTGGTCCACACTTCCAACTCTTTGTGGTAATCTGCTATCCATGTGCCACAGTTCTCTGTGTCTACAACATGTTCCTCATTTCTTTGACTGTATTTGCAAGTGGCATATACTAAAGACAATTAAGGCACAACGAATGTAAAAGTTTGTCTGTGTGTGTGTGTGTGTGTGTGTGTGTGTGTGTGTGTTTGTGTGTGTGTGAATGTGTATATGAGAGAGAGAAAATTCAGAGACCTTTTTGCCACCCAGATAAGCTCTCTCACTGTTCCACTCTGCTCTCATCCCTTGAAGCTTCTCTGTCATTAAATTATTTTCTAACTTCTCCTTACTCTTGTTAAAAAGACACCTGGGCTCATCAAGAGGAACATTCATTGACACATTGTGCTACCATGGATTACAAAGTGTTTCTCACTGAGAAAAAAAAAAAAAAGCTTGTAGGGGAGAGATGATCCTGCAAGGCAATAGAGAAGGAAAGAGTTCTCAGCTATTCAGGCAGGAATAGAGTGAAAGAAGAGATAAAATAGTTTCTGGAGGATTTTGGGCAGATAGTAGGGGCTTAAGGGAGAAGACTTCTAATGGCACAATAAGACAGGATGCTTTGAAAGTCCCAAGGAAAGTTTGAGTCTGCAGCTGCTACTCAAGATTACCCTTGATCTATTTGGTTTCTGGAAGCTCCAAGGCATCTCCAAATTCAGCTGGTGCTCACTCACAAAGGATCACTGGCATGTCAAGCAATTTGAGGCTTTAGAAGCCTTTCTGATAGTCTAGCTGTTGTGTGATTCTGACAGGTTGGTATAGTCATTATAGAATCTATGTTCATACCCTAGATGGAAGAGTTCTAATTATGATTCTGTTTTACCAGGATTATAATTTTTCTGTTGTTGTTGGCCAGTATATAAAGTCACAACAATATGGTCATCATACTGTCATATAGTTAACATGCTGATTTTTAAATGATTAAAATGATTTTATGTGACAATAAGAACCACAAATAAAATATGAATATGTCCCGTGAAGTCAGAGATATGACAACAGCCATAATAATCAAAATTACCACCACAGAAAATCTGGAAGTTGAGATCTTTCATCTTAATAAGATGAGAATGAAGCTTAGTGGAAAGTCAGTGTGGGAAGGGAGAGTAAGAGCAATATTCTCAAAGTAAAGAGAAGATGGTTTGAATCCTGTCTCCGATACTATTTTTGCAAAAAGTCATTTAATTTCCCCATGCCTTAGTGTTCTTAATTTGTAAATTGAGAATGTTTTAATATTTTTATTGTCTACTTCATAAGATGGTTGAGCAAAGAATCATACACACATATATACTTATATATAAACACATATAATATGGGCACTTACAAATATGTGTATTTAAAAATAAATAATATTACACACGTGCATATATATATATATATATATTTATAATCAATTGGTTTCATTGCCTTCTATAGTACTCTTTTTTTATCACTGTATCATTTCCAATTTTCTCATTAATTACACTCATATATTGGAAGCAGGATTTAGGAAGTAAGATAAAGTATAATATCATGAAATATTAATAGTGATCTAATAGTTTGCATAGCACTTTTCAAAAAAATTCTTGTATGATTGTATGATTCCTTGTATGATTCCTCAAATAAAATTCTTGTCACATAGATAGTTTAGATAAAATTCCAATTTTACAAATGGGGAAGCTTAGATCCATGACCTACCCAAAGTCACATTCGTTGTTACATAAGACATAGGTCAATAATATAAATCAGGTTTTGTGCTTTTAAATCTATTGTCTTTTCAATTATATAAGAACTGTCTCCTAAAAGAAAAACAAGGGAATTCACTTTCCTTCTTAAGTTAGTATCAAATAAGTCGGTCAGGAAGGTTTCTTGAATAGGGTAATATTTGAATTAGACCTTTAAGATGGATTGAATTTTAGTTGATAAAAAGGGTTGAGGGTGTTTGTGGTGATAGGCAGTGCGGAAATAATCTAGTAGAATAGAACTGTGCAACCCCAAATCTGGGGGGTGGGGCAGCAAGGGGTATGTATAGGGGAAACAGAGAAGGGGAATAGCCAACAGTTTGTTTTGGTGGGGTAGTTTGAAAGGAGAAATGGTATCAAATTGTGAGATTTCTTGAGCTGGACCCATATTTGCATATTATTTTTCTGATGGTTTAATAGAAAATAGACATGAGAATTTCTGGGGTTCATTGCTACTTTTTTGTTCTCTTATCACTTCATAGTTTCAGATGGGTTCTCAAATTCATTATGTTGTCACATTATATGAGGCTTCAGCAGTTAAAAGATTGGACTAGACTTTTATTTAACTTATATTTAATCAATTTTAGCTATATCCAGAAAAAGAAATGATGTTAACAAGAAGTTCAGAAGTCAAATAGGTCTAGTAGAATTACATGGTGGGGGGGGGGCAAGATGATTTTTTGTGAAACTAGGAACCTCTCAGAATTTTTCCCAAAATATTTTTGAATGAATCCAACTAAACACATCCTAAAGCAATAGAACCCATCAAAAGCAAACAAAAAGCAGTGAAACAACATTTCAGTGAGATATCTTGGAGGAACTTCAGGAAGAAGTTTGTCCAGTAGATAAAAGTGGAGAATAGCCAAAGTAGGTGAGAGCTGGGAAGCCAGGGAGAGTCTTTTAGCCATAGCACAGCTAATGTTCCAAGGCAGCTCTGCAGGTAGTGAGGATCCCAACTCCAGCTCTGAGAGCAAGATTCTGAGCCCTGGAAAGCTGGTGTGGCCTTGGGATACCCTAGTGCAGAGGGCAAATTGGAAACACAGCACCTGAAATACTGAAGCACTTGAAATACTGGAGCATCTGAAATGCCAGAGCAGAAATTCAGGGACCAGAACCCTGCCTGACCCAGAAAAACAAAACAAACAAACAAACAAACAAACAAACAACTTGGGATTATACACAGGAACAGAGCTCAAGTGACAAAATGAACAAAAAAATAAACCAAAATGCAGTAACCATTGACAGTTATTCTGAAAGGGGTGATAAAAATACCATCTTAGAAGAGGAAAGTGATAAAATGCCTCTAAGGGCTTGATGAACTGATCTCAATTCCAAAAAGCCTCTTGGAAGAACTCAATAAGGATTTTAAAAACCAAAGAAAAGAGAGAAAATAGAAAAAAATGGAGAAAAGAAGTAAGAGTGATGAAGGAGAATTTTGAAAAATCAAAAATAATTTAAAAAGTAAAAGTGACTCCTAGAAAATAAAATTAACCAAGTTGTAAAACAAAACAAAACAAAAAAGCTAACTGAAGAAAATAAAACTTTAAAATCTAGAACTGACCAAATGAAAATGAATGACTCTGTGAGACACCAAGATTTCATCGAACAAAGCCAAAAATACTGAAAAAATAGAAGAAAATGTAAAGCACCTCTTAGGAAAAATACTGACCTGGAAATAGATCCAAGAGAGATAATTTACTAATTATTGGCCTAATTGAAGGTCATAATCAGAGAAAGAGCCTGGACAATATCATTCAGGAAATTACCTTGGAAAATTACTCTAATATCCTAGAACAAGAAGATGAAATGGTCCTTGAAAGAATCCATTGATCACTCCTAGAAATCCCCCCCAAAAAACTCCAAGGAATATTATAGCCAAATTTCAGAATTCTCAGCTAAAGAAGAAAATGCTTCAAGCAGCCAAAAAAGAAATAATTTAAATACCAGGGAACCACAGTCAGTATTACACAGGACTTATGAGCTTCGACATTAAAGGTATTGGGGGGGGGGGGGGTATGGAATATGAAATTCCAGAGGGTGAAGAGAGCTTGGATTACATCCAAGAATCAACTGCCCTGCAAATTTCAGCATATTCTTTCAGTGGAAAAGATGACTTTTAAATAAAATAAAGGACTTTCAAACCTACCTGGTAAAAAGATAAGAATGGAACAGAAAAATTTGATCTCCAAATACAAGAGTCAAGAGATGCCATTAAAAAAAGGTAATCAGAAAAGAGAAGGGAATGCATTTTTCTTAGAATAATTGAAAGGAACATATTTAGGCAGAGGGTATAATGTGATCAAACTCTTAGGTCTTGACTGTTGTATTAGTATTGGGACAGTTGGAGGGATTGTTCTTGAAAAGAGTGTATGATTTTAAATTGATTATGGTTTAAGGATTCTAATGACTCTTGAGAGCTATACTTCTATGATGACAAGTGAAAGGAATATTCTTTGACAGGGTGTGGGTATAAGACAGGGAAGTAGGGGGAATGAGAAAGAAAGGAGATGGGGCTTATAAAAAGTAAGGGATAAGCAAAAGTAAAGGTAAGGTTAAAGTTTTAACTTTAAAAAAGTTAAAGTAAACTTTACCTAAAAGTAAAAGTTAAAAAAAGTAAACGGGAGAAGAAAAGGGAAGAGGACTGATTAAAGGGAAGACAGTTTGAGAGATGCAGCATTTAGAAGTAAAATATTGGTGAGGAGGGATAAGAAGAAAAGAAGGAGAAAAGTATTAAGAGAGAAAAGATTGGATAGGGTGAAATACAGAATTAGTCATCTTAATTGTAAACATGAATTGGATAAACTCTTCCATGAAACAGAAGCAGAATTAAAAACCAGAATCCTACAATATATGCTGTTTAAAAGAAAGACATTTGAAGCTGAGAGATACACACAGGATAAAGGTAAAAGACCAGAGCATAATATGTTATTCTTCAGTTGAAACAAAATAAAAAAGGTAGCAATCCTGATCTCAGACAAAGCAAAAAAAAAGTAGAAATGGATTTAATTAAAAGGTATAATGCAGAAGAAAGGAATTGTAAAGTTAAGGCTAACTAATAGATGTATTTGTAAAATTTCCTGAAATATTCCTTATAATAACCATCAATTGGGGAAATGTCTGAACAAGCTATGGTACATGAAAGTTATGGAGTACTATTTTTTCTGTAAGAAATTATGAGCAGCTTGACTTCAGAAAAACCTGGAAAAACTTACATGAACTGATGTTGATTGAAGTAAGTAGAGCCAGGGGAGCACTATACACAGTAAAAGTGACATTGTGAGATAATAGAAGTAACTTTTCCCAGCAGTTCAGTGATCAAGAACAATCCTGAGAGATTAAGGAAAATGCCATCCACATTCAGGGAAGAAACTATGGATTCTGAATGCAGAGCAAATCATAACATTGTTCACTTTTAAAAACTTCTTTTATGTTTTTTTCCTTTCCTTCTCAGGGTTTTCCCCACTTAGATTGAATTTTTTCTTTCACAACATAACTAATATGGAAATATATTAAAAACAATTGAACAAAAACAGCCTATATCAAATTGCTTTCCAATCAGGGGTTGAAACAAGGATGTCCACCATTACTATTCAACATAGTATTTGAAAATCTAGATGTAGCAATAAGAGAAGAAAAAGAAATTGAAGGAATCAGAATTGGCATTGAGGAAGCAAAACTTTCACTCTCTGCAAATAATATGATAGTATACTTGGAGAACCTGAGAAAATCACTCTTTGAAATGATTAACAAATTCAGCAAAGTAGCAGGATGTAAAATAATTCCACATTAATAATTGGTATTTCTCTCTATATATAAACAACAAAGCCCAAGAGCAAGACATAGAGAAATTCCATTTAAAATAACTATAGACAGTATTAAATACTTGGGAATCTACCTTCAAGACAAACCCATAAACTGTACAAACACAATTATGAAGCACTTCTCAACCAAATAAAGTCAGAGCTAAGTAGTTGGAAAAATTGTCAAATGCTCATGGTTAGGTCGAGTTAATATAATAAAAATGACAATTCTGCCTTCAGTTCCATACCAATCAAACTACTAGATAACTACTTTATTGAATTAGATCTAGCTCTACTAGATCTAACACTATACTATACTATACTATACTATACTATACTATACTATACTATACTATACTATACTATACTATACTACACTATACCATAAAGTGGCAGTCATCAGAACTTCCTGGCACTGGTGAAGAAATAGAGTAATGGATTAGGATAGGTTCAAAAGAAACTGCAGGAAATGACTATAACAATCTACTATTTGATAAACCCAAAGACATCAGCTTCTGGGATAAGAACTCAATAATTGACAAAAATTGTGGGGAAAACTGGAAAATAGTATAGCAAAAAATGAGTCATAGAAGACCCCATACCAAAAATAGGTCAACACAGGTACAGGATTTAGACATAAAGAGTGATACTATAGATAAATTAATAGACCAAGAAATGCTCTATCTGATCTATGGAAAAGGGATAAATTGATGATCCAACAAGAATTAAAGCAGATTATAAAATAGAAAATGAATGACTGACTATATTAAATTATTTCTACTAATAAAATCAATGATGCCAAAATTAACAGGAAAGCAGAAAGCTGAGAAACAATCTTCACAACCAGGAGTTCTGATAAAGGTCTCATTTCTAAAATAGAGAACTGCACCAAATTTATAGGGTCACAAGTTATTCCCCAATTGATAAATGGTTAAAGGATATGAAAAGATGGTTTTCAAATGAAGACATTAAAGCTATATATAATCACATGAAAAAATGCTCCAAATTACTATTGGTTAGAGAAATGCAAATTAAAACAACAGATTGGCCAAGATAAGAAAAAGGTAAGATGATCAATATTGGAAAGGTTGTGGGAGGTTTGGTACATTGATTCATTCCTGGTGGAGTTTTGAAAGGATCTGATCTTTCTGGAGAGTGATATGGAACTATGCCTTAAGAGTAACAAAAATGTACATACCCTTTGTCCCAGCAATTCCAATTCTAGGACTATATCCAGAAGAAAATTTTTTAAAAAGGGAGAAATTCCCACATGTTCCAAAATATTCAAAGCAACTCTTTTTGTAGTGGCAAAGAATTGAAAATTGAGGGGGATGTCCATCATTTGGGGAATGGCTAAACAATTATGGTATTACATAAATACTATGGAATACTATTGTTCTTTAAGAAACCATAAATGGTCAGACTCTAGAGAAACAAGGAATGACTTATGGCATCTGATGCTGAGTGAAGGGAGTAGAACCACGAGAATAATGTACACATCAACAACAACTTTGTGAAATAACCAATTTTGATGGAAGCAGTTCCTGTCAGGAGTTCAGAGAGCTAGGACAACTGTATTAGACTGTCTATGGACAATGTTATCCCCATCCAGAGGAAGAAAATCAAATCAAAACAAACACACAAAAACCAGCCCTAAAGAATCTGATGAACATTTTATAAAAATTATCTCTTATGTATTTATTTCCCTTAATTGTAATTCCTCATAACAAAAATAACTAATCTGTAAATATGCTTACCCAAAATAGGTATGTTCAATACTAATCTGACTGTTCATCGCTGAGGGGGGGTGGGGTGGGAAGGGAGGGTAGAAGGAAATTTTGTAACATAAATATACATGTGCAAATAGATGAAAATAAATAAACAATTGTTTGCTGCCATAGGAGGGTGGTAGAAAATTCAAAACCTGGTAAAAGGATAAATTTTGAAAACTATCTTTGCATTCCTTCCTTCCCTCCTTCCTTCTTTCCTTCCTTCCTTCCTTCCTTCCTTCCTTCCTTCCTTCCTTCCTTCCTTCCTTCCTTCCATGGCTTTACCTGACAAAGAAAAATTAATTTTCTCTGTAGATTACTTTGTCCCAACCTCTAGGTCTCTAAGATATCCAGACTATAGTCCTATTTAAGACTATTTCTTGTTTTGTAGCTACACATCATCAGTTGAGTGTGTTATTACTTTGTCGATGCATTGCACTATTGTTTATTTGGAAGATATAATGGTGGCAACATCATTAAACATGCTGACATGATCTTTAGTATTTCTAAAACAATAAGTCTCTAATGACTACATAACAGCATTGTGTAAATGGGAATATATCTACTCTAGAAAAATTAACTTTAAGTCAATGAAACATATATTTTATGTTATATTCAGCAGCTGGCCTTCAGAGTTTATCAGGTTATTACATGGATTCTATATCCTGTGCCAATGATTATGTGACAGCTAAAGTCAAACTATCTGCTTATTGAATTTACAAAATCAATTCTTTAATTAGGATTTTTATTTTGTGATTTTTAAAAAGCAAAATTATAGTTTATTCCAACAAATAATTTGACAAAATAAGTCACAGAGTTAACTAATTATTTAACTGAACCTATTGGTTGTTATAATGTCTTACTTCAGTAGAACAGTGAAACCACCTCATGGATGTAGATATTTCCCTTGATTGTTTTAATTCATAACCAGTCATGCCTTCTCATACTGTGCCCATTTCTTTATAGAAATTCTCCTCAAAGAACTATTTGATAAACTTCCTTCCTCTGAAACTTTTAATGTGCCTAAGATACTAAGTGACTAGTTGGGTTGTTGTGTGATTTTTTTTAATCCCTTAAGATTTAGTTAAAAAAAATTGTTGAGAATGGTATAGTGGATAGTATGCTACACTTGGGGTCAACAACCCCAAATTTGAATTGCAGCTGTAGCATTTGGTTCATAAGAGTCCATGGATGGGTCACAAATTTCTGAGCATCAGTTTCTTTTTTTTGTCGAATGAGAACATTAATGCCTGTAATATTGACCTTTTAGAGTTGTCTTGAGGTTCAAATGAGAACATACACATGTGTATTTCTTAAATATATTCATATTATGTATACATACACTTATAAATGTATACTAAAGCACACATACATCTATAGTACTTTACAATCTTTTAAGAACTATATAGATATTTATTATTATGTGGATTTTTGACATAAAAATTAAAGGAACCTTAGAAGTTATTCAATTCATTCTACAAATGAGGATATTATTGTATATTGATTCTTTGTTTTCCTTGGGTCTAAAAAAGTTTATGGTTTTTTATCCAACATTATTCTTTTTTCTCTATTAATGCATATCCTACACTTCTTTTAAGTCATAGATCAAGTCCAAGTTTCACTATGAAGCTTTTCCTAACTATTCTATCCTATATTGATATTGTTTTTCTAAACCTCTTTTTTAAACTTAATCCTCTCTAACCTTTCTAACTTTTCTATAGCTTAACTTTCAATCAAGTCCACTGCCTCCTTGTTTCTCAAGACATTCCATCTCTAGAATCTGGTCACTCTAACTGGTTGCTCCTAATGCCTAGAATTCTTTCTGTCCTTTCTATTGTTCCCTGATTTTTTTCCAATCCCACCTAAAATTACATCTCCAAGGACAAATCCTCAACGATCTCCCTTAATGGTAGCATCCTCCCTTTATTGATTATCTTAAATTTATTATATATATATATATATATATATATATATATATAGTCTGAACATAATTGTTTGTATCACATTTTGTTCTGTGAACTATCAATTTCTTGAAAGTAGGTATTGTCTTTTGTCTTTTTTCTTATCTCCAGAACTTAACCTTGAGTCAAACATTTGCTATCATTTATTGACTGACTGCAGAATGCATCTTATTTCATTCATTATCTGTAGTCAAAATGAGCCGTTAAATAAGCTAGCTAATCAATAAGCACTTATTAAATACCTACTATGTGCTAGACCCTATACTAATACTGGGCATTTAAAAACAAATGAAATTATCTCTATTCATAAGAAGCTTTTACATTAAAATACATACATATACACATAAAATACATAGATACATATATGTATATATATATATACAAAATTGACATACAGAAATGTATATATCAGAAGTAAAGTAAGTATTTAGAACAACAATGAAGGAATAAATATAATTAAATACATAGGGGTTAAATATCATGTAGTTTTGGAGGGAGGGCATAAGCAGTTGTGGGATCAGGAAAAGCCATGCAAAAGACAGTGATTAAATTATGTCTTAAAAGAAGACAGAGACTTTATGTGACATAAATGAGAAGGGTTTGCATTTCAGGTTTGTGGAACAGCCAAAAGTCATAGATATGAGAGATGTAATATGGTCTGTGAAGAACCACAAGAGAAGATTTTACTAGATTGTGAAGAATAATAATAAACATCAAGACTGCAAAGATCAGTCATGGACAAACTCCGAGGGGTTTTATAGACTAAAAGGAAAAGTTTATTGTTTGTCTTAGAAAAGATGGAAAATCCCTGGAGTTTTTGACTAGAGGATTCACATGATTATGCTTTAGGAAATTAATTTTGGTAGGAATACGTAGAATGACTGGCATGGTGAGAAACTTGAGTCTGGGAGACCTTTAGAAGATTTTCAGGTAGGAGATGATGAGGGCATCAATTACCATGAATGGAGAAAAGGGATTGAATGCAAGAGATATTATAGAGGTAGAAGTAGGAGATTTAACAACTTATCAGTTATTTGAAATGAGAGAAAGGAAGAAGTCTGGAATAATGCCAAAGATTGGTCAGCTTGAAAGACTAAAAGGATGAAAGAAATAGAGAAGTTTTTAAGAGGAGAGGGGTTTTTTTGCATGTGTTTTTGAGTGAGGGGATGGTAGTTAAGTTCTGAACATGTTGCATTTGAGATATCTTTGGTACATATATTTGCAAATATTCAAGGAACAACTGGTAATGTGAGTCTGAAATGAAGAGAGAGCCTGGACTGTATAAATACATATACATAGATACTCAGATATATATATATATATATATATATATATATATATATATATATATATGCAAATATACATATATATCCCCATATTATCTGTATCTATGATCTATGTTTTCTATCCATCTCTATCATCTATCCTCAACATATCTATATCTATAACTTGCATAAAGATAATAGTTAAATCCATGGGATTAATGAGTTTACTTAGAGTTTAAAGGAAGAATAAGGTATAAAACAGAATCCTGATGAAGACCCAGAGTTATGGATTATAATATGGATGATAGCCAGCAAAAGTGCTGAGGAGTGGTCAGAAAGATAGGGAGAAAATGAGTGAGAGTAATATCACAAAAACTTAGAGAAGGTAGAGTATTCAAGTGGGAAGGAAGGCCAACACTGCCAAATATAGCAGACAGGTAGAGAATGAGGAGGACTAATGAAATTAGTATGCAATATTTTATTTGATATCCCTTCCCACTCCTTGCCTCCCTCCTCTTTTCTCTCCTGCCCAGATCCCAGTCATAGCTACTTGATGATTCTGTCTTGTATGACATGGGAGTCACCAAAGCTATTCATCCTATTGACTTTGAAGACTACTAGGTCTTACCATCTGCCTTTCCCTGCCTCCTAAGCTTTATCATATGCCTATGTCTAGCTATGACTAAATTTGAAAAATGAACACAACAGACAAAATGTTTATCCAAACAGTTGATCATCCTTAAGTGCCATCCTTGTTTGGACAAATGTTCTTTAGTATAATTGAAAATTCATAAAACATGAAGGAAAATATGGTGCCATGAAGAATTATAATTCTCTTGAAATTATTCTTTCCCCCTGGGGAATTAGATATTAGGAAAGAAAAGATCATAAATAACAATCGATTTTTACTCTGTTAAAATATTTCTTTTAAGAAATGCAGTAGTTTCTTTTTCTATTTAAATGATAACTTCTTCCTTCAAATACATTTCTCTGAAATTTATTTCTTCAGAATAGGATCTAAGAAAGTGGTCCTTTATGGTCTAAAAGATATACTATAAGATTTTAAATGCCCTCAGTGAATGAAACATTCAACTGAATAATCCAGGTAACAATGCCTCATCAATCAGGATAAATTATTAGGGGGGAAAAACATAACACTGGTCTCATCATCTAAATCCAGCAAAATCTGAGATAGCAATCCCCTTGCAGTGGTTCCTTCTATGGATTATTCCGAAAGATTTCTTAGGACCCTCATAAATCAGAATGAATAAGAGCCTGCAAAGTCCTCCCCCCAAATTGAAAACATTTGGTTGTAGCTGCTTTAGAAACAGATCATTGACTCTGCTTTGCTTGATGTTTTCACTGAAGCTCAGTGAGTTAGAGCACCAAATGATTGAGGATATGGCCTGGAATTTTACCAGTTAGATACAGGATATGGGCCAATCTTTACATCCCAGAATCTCAGAATTATAAGAGTTATAAAGGATTCCCAGAGGTCATCCAATCTAACATATACTTTAGTAGAAGTCCCTTTCTCCACTGAAGTCTTTTCATCTAGAGTATGTGAACTTTTAAAAATGTTTTAATAATCATATTTAATATAAATTGTTTTCTTTGTAATTCTATACATCTTATTGAATTTAAAAACTTTATTTTGAGGAGCCCACAGGATTCACCAAATTATCAAAGGGGGTCGGAGCCCAATGACAATAATAGTTAACATAAAGCATTTTCTATGTGCCAGACATTGATATTAAGTGTTTTACAATTATTATCTTATTTGATTCTCACAACAGCCCCAGGAAGTGAATGCATTATTATATCCATTTTACAGAGGAGGAAACTGAGGTTAAGTGACTTGCCCAGGGTCACACAGGCAGGTTGCTGAGGTCACATTTGAACTCAGGTCTTCCTGACTTCATACTGTTGCTCTATCCACTGAACCATCTTACTGCCTCTAAAAAATAAAATGTAAGACTGAATTCCTGACAGTGTTCTAGCTGTTCCTTGAAGACCACCAGTGATGGGGAACATGCTACCTTGTAATATAACTATACTGTTGCACAGCTTTAATTAATATGAAGTTTTCTCCTTATATCAAATTGAAATGATCTTCTCTGGAACTTGTGCCCATTGCTTCAATGGAAATTCTCCCACTGAGGGACAGGTAGAAAAATCTAATTACTTTTCAATATCAGAGAGAATCCTTCTACTTCTTCAAAAGTACTCTTATGTCCCTTTTGGTCTTTTCAGCTCTGTACTAAATATCTTTAGTTCTTTCAATGGACAGATTCTTGTCCATTGTAATCTCCAGTCTCTTCATCATCAAGTCATCCCTGCTTTGGACATGTTAATCAGTTATTAGTGCCCTGCAAAACCAGTGGTTCTCAGTTGAGGAGACAATAAGATCTGCTTAGAATAGGATAAGAAAGTCCAATAAGATTTAGATTTTCACATCACTCTGTAATCACATTACACTGCCTCAATGAGACCTAAGTTCATTTGAGGTTTTTGACTGTTTTGTTGAACTGCTGATGCATTGATCTCAAAGACTCCTTTATTGCTTCTTCCCCACCAAAGAACTTTTATCTTACATATTTTCAGTTTATCCTTGTCACCAAGATGGCGACAAGAATGGATCGTCTCTTAGGCACTCTCTCATAAAACTCATAAGCTAAGCACTCTAACTAAATTTTCAAGAGACAGAATCCACAGAGGGACCCGGTGTGGCAATTCTGCTACTCAAGGTAACCTGGAAAAGAGCAGGCAGCCGGGGAGTCTCCTGAGCTACACCCCGGGAGCATCGGGCACAAATTGGGGGAACAGTGGCAAGGGGGGGACCTCTGCCAGAGCAAGCAAGCAGGAGGAGCCCAGCCCTCGAGGCAAACAGCAAGCAGCAAGGCCAGCTCAGCCTAGTTCCAGGAACAGAAGCAGGTGGAGCCAGTAAGCAGGAGCCCCCAGGGCATAAGCCCATTGAACCTAGGGAGGGGAATGAAGAGAGAGAGACTGCCAAGCTCTGTCCTCTGCCCCCGGAACAGGACTCTGGGGCTCTGACCACATTCAGATCCTGATCGCAGTCTAGGGCCCCCCCCCCAATAGAACAGCAGGGTCCCCCCACCTCAGCCCCGTGGCAGAGGGGGGCTCATATGGTCATTCACAGACCAGGAGGGAGGACAGAGCCTCACACACTGAGACCCCTGTGGGAGTGTCCCAAAAGCTCAGGAAGCATGCCCCAAAACAGGCTCAAGCTGGGAAAATAAGCAAGCAGAGAAAAAAGAAGAACACCATTGAGAAATATTTTTCAAATGAGCCCAAGAAGGATCAAAATATTCAGTCTGAAGATGAGGAAGCACAAGCTCCTGCATCTAAAGACTCCAAGAAAAACAGAAATTGGGCTCAGGCTATGACAGAGCTCAAAAAAGACTTTGAAAATCAAATGAGGGAGTTGGAAGAAAAACTGGGAAAAGAAAGGAGAGAGATGCAGGAAAAACATGAAAATGAAGTCAGCAGCTTAGTCAAGGAAATCCAAAAAAATGCTGAAGAAAATAGCATGCTAAAAACCAGCTTAGGTTAAATGGATAAAAACAGTTCAAAAAGTTATTGAGGAGAAGAATGCTTTAAAAAGCAAAATTGGTCAGATGGAAAAAGAGATAAGAAAACTCTGAAGAGAACAAATCCTTCAGACAAAGAATAGAATTCAGGGAGATTGATGAATTTGTAGAAATCAGGAATCAATACTTCAAAAAACCCAAAAAATGAAAAATTAGAAGAAAATATGAAATATCTCATTGAAAAAAACCACAGATATGGAAAACAGACTTAAGAAAGATAATTTAAAAATTATTGGAATACCTGAAAGTCATGATCAGGAAAAGAGCCTTGACATCATTTTCAAAGAATTACTACAGGAAAACTGCCCTGATATTCTAGAAGGAGAGGGCAAAATAGAAATGGAGAGAATCCACCGATCACCCCCAAGAAAGAGATCCCCAAAACCCAACCCCCAGGAATATTATAGCCAAGTTCCAGAACTCCCAAGTCAAAGAGAAATTATTACAAGCAGCCAGAAGGACACAGTTGATACCGTGGAGCTACAGTCAGGATCACACAGGACTTAGCAGCAACTACATTGGAAGCTCATAGGGTTTGGAATATAATATACCAAAAGGCAAAAGAGCTTAGAATGCAGCCAAGAATGAACTACCCAGCAAGGCTGAATGTCCTCTTCCAGGGAAAAAGATAGACTTTCAGTGAACCAGGGAAATTTCAAATGTTCCTGTTGGAATGGCCAGAACTGAACAGAAGGTTTGATCTTCAGATACAAGACTTTGGTGAAGTATAGAGATTGGAGGAGAAGGGGAAAATATGAGGGACTTAATGATGATGAACTGCATGTATTCCTGTATAAAAAAATGACACTGATAATACTCATATGAACCTTCTCAGTTAATAGAGCAGGTAGAGGAAGCTTTTATAGTTGAAGCACAGGAGAAAGCTGAATTTGAAGATAAAATATGGTGTAAAAATGGATTCAATAAAAAAAAAGGGAAATGTAATGGGAGAAAGAAAAAGGAGATGGGGAATAGGCCAAGATATTTCATATAATAAGATTTTTCTTTATTACAATGAGCTATTGCAATGATATGGAAGTGGGGAAGGCAAGGGGGAATGAGGGAATCTTTTCTCTCATCAGAGGTGGCTAGGAGAGGAAACAGCATATATTCTCCATGGTGTATAGGTATCTGGAGTTAGAAGGAGGGGGGACAGGGGAAGGGGGCGGATGTGAGTGATGGAGGAAAGGATGGAGCATGAGGGGAGAGTGGTCAGATATAACACATTTTCTTTTTTACTTCTTTCAAGGGGCTGGGATTGGATGGCCTGTCTGGGACCACAGGGCCAGGTGGATGCTGGGCCTAAGGGGTGGTATGGGGGCTCGCGGCCTCTTGGTCCCATGGCCAGGGATCTGTCTTCTGTGCCATGCAGATACCCTACAGCAGAGTCAGTGAAAGGAGAGATAAAATATAGTACATGGTAGTGGAGAAATAAGAAAGGAGGGAGTTGCGATCAGCAATGGCAACGGTGGAAAAATATGGAAGTAACTTTTGCCATGGACTTATCATAAAGAATGTGATCTACCCACAACAGAGTTGTTGGTGTTGGAACAAAGACTCAAGCACATTTATTATTATTATTATTATTATTTTTGGGGGGTGCAGGGCAAATGGGGCTGGGTGGCCTGCCTGGGGCCACATAGCAGGGTGATCTTTGGGTGTCTGAGGCTGGATTTGGACCCAGGTGCTCCTGGCTCAAGGGCCAATGCTCTGTCTACCACCCAGCCACCCCTACTATTATTATTATTTTATTTTATTTTGGTTCTTTTTTTTCTTTTTTTTTATGGTTTTTGCAGGGAAGTGGGGATCGGGTGGCTCGCATGTCACACGGCTAGGTGATTGTTGGGTGTACGGGTCCAGATGTGGGCTTGGGTGCTCATGGCTCCAGGGCTGGTGCTCCGTCCATTGCGCCACCTGGCCATACCTACAATTATTACTATTATTTTTTTTTAATTTTAATTTTTGTTCTCTCCTCTTTACTTTATTGCTCAAGCAAGTCTATATTTATGGGGGGGGGTGTTTCATTTACTCTTAAACAAGAATATTTTACTAATGTAAAAAAAATCATTTGTACAAAGTGAGAATACATATTAAACAAAAATAAAAAAATAATATATCATGTTTGAATTATTCTATCATTATTATTTGTATATAAATTGTTTTTCCATCAGCAGACTATAAGCTCCTTAAAGGTAGGGACTATTCTTTGTTGTCCTTAGTATCTGTGGCATCACTTTCATAAAAATATATGATTAATAAATATATTTTTAATTGAATTGTTCCAAATTGTATGCTGTTGGAATATTTTTGAATTGTGACAATGTTAGAATTATAAGATGTTTAAAAGATGTATAAAAATTATTCATGACTATGAGAAACTTCAAATTATTCTGGAAAAGCAAAGATTTAAAAGTGTGCCTCAAAATTAATTATTATAACTTTTTTTAAAGCAGGTATTTCAAGACATATTTAAATGGAATTGTTACAGCTAAAGCAATCTTCTTGAAAGGCTATGCCCACATTCTAATGATGTTCAAAGAAATGAGGGTAATTTTATGAATCAAATGATGCTGTTCTTAAAAGTATTCTCCTTGAGAGGGTACACTTTCTACTAATGCTGATTCTACTAATCTTTTACAGGTTTAGTCTGAACATTCAAATGGGAGGCTGCCAGATAGCCCATGGATAGAACATTGGACAGGAAGACCTGACTTCATATCTGACCTCAGATACTAGTTGTGTGACCTTGGGCAAATTACTTAACCTCTGCTGCCTAAGTTTCATCTACAAAATGGGGAAAATAATAGTACTCCTGGGGCAGCTAAGGGGCACAGTGGAATGCTATGGAATCAGGCGGACCTGAGTTCAAACCAGACCTCAGACACTTATTAATTACCTAACAGTGTTATCTTGGGGAAGTCGTTTAACCCAATTGCCTTAAATAAAATTAAATTAAAAAATGAAAATAGTAGCATTTATTCCAGGTTTGTCATGAAGATCAAATGAGATATTTGTAAAGCATTTTGTAAACCTTCAAGCACTATATACATTCTAATACTATTATTAGTAAATGTTTTAAGGGTGACAAATCTTTTTAATTAAGAGCATCTTTTGGTCATTTCAAATGGACAAAAATTGATTTGGCATTCATTTTGTCAGTTTGGAAAATACATAAAATATTAGGTCCAAAAAAATGTGATCTTGAAGTCTTGAGACTGATACTTAGCATGATACCTCAAACACATTCTGGTTGACTTACAGAAACTATTGTGTTCTGAAAATTCTCAAAATTGTTTTCAGAAATGACAATCTGGGTAGAAGAGGTGTTTTTCTTTTTAAGTTATTATTTCAAGGATAAAATTAATTTGGTTTAAAATTTTTTATATTTTAAAATATTAATATAATTTCTTCAAAAGGCAAAAAAAGAGGGAAAATCATTAGTACTTTCAGTGTAAGCAAATGACACTTATCAATTATGGCTATAATAAAAAGTGTTTGAATTAATGATTAAAGAAGATGCAGGCAACTTGACTCAAATTCAGCTAGAGAATTTGCTAAATAGATTACAACAAGCAAAAGAAAAAAAGCCAGTCTCAAAGCAATGACATTCTAGAGTGGTGAACTAATTTGGGCAAAAAATCAAGAAAATATTACGTCTATGCAATGAAAATAAGAAGGAAAAGGCAGCAGAATATACTGGATAGGGAGTCAGTAAGACCTAGGTTCAAGTCCAGTCATTGAGAAATATTGCTCCATGACACTGGGAAAGTTTCAACCCCTTAAATATCCTATGCAACTTTCTAAACCATAAGCTGCAGATCAGGTATTGAGTGGCAATCATAGAAGAATTTCTGAACTAGGGAATAACCTAAAGTAGTGAAATCCCAAATCTGAACCAAACCAAACCAAACCAGACCAAACCAAACCAAACCAAACCAAACCAAAGCAAAATAATAACCCCAAGTAATGACTAGCTTCCAGAGCTCCTCTGCTCATTCATTAGCTTCATCTTTAACTGCTTAAGGGGCTGTGTGGCTCTGCTTTCAATCCAGTCAAACGGCATTGACCTCTGAGTCTATTAAAGTTTCTAATCACATTTTATAAGCCTGAGTTTCAGAATCCCAATTTAATTTTTGAGAGATGGGGAGGGAGTTTAGTTATTTGTAGGGGTTGGGGGTTGGGAGGAGGTCATGAAATCCCTTGTGTGTTCCAAAACTATTTCTTGTTTCAGAATGAGATTTTTATATTTAACTTAAACTGTAAAGGCGCAGTTTATATGAAGATTTAACATTTTTTCTTAAAAAGTTAAAAACCTGAGTATTTTTTTTAAATTTTAAAGCTCAGAAAATTTAGGGGAAAATTGTATAGGGCTATTTTCAGTTAGACACAGTCTTTCTTGTGTGTGCCAGTAATTACACTAATAAAACTTGGTCCTCAGTCTCTGTTGACAGGTATATAGGATTGATATCAATTAGTTGCTGAGAAGAATAGATTTTTCTTGTTTTGGTCTATTTCTCCATTCCCTGGGTGTACGCAAATTCCATCTAAGGGAATCCAATAATAGCTAAAACAGTCAGGGAAGGAAAAATAAAGTTGTGGCTGATAGGCATTAAACCTGAATGTCATTTAACTGTTAACAAATGTTTACCATATGATGTCATGTAGGCTTAAAAAAGATTACATGGCTTTCCACTTGGTAGAACTGATCAAATTAATGACTGGACAAGCACTAACATGATTTTAAAATAGAATACAGTAAATCAAGCACGTAAAATCTGACTGGAAACTGGAACTGACTGAGATATAAGGGTTGTTTGATTGTTGTTGATTGCAAGTTAGAGGACACAGTACCTCGAATAGCTAGTTAAATGGCAACCTCTTGAGCAAACAAATGGAACTTCAGGAGATGGTAGGACTGTTTAGTGAGGAGCCTACCCATTGTTAATAATTCGAATTTATTTATTCCCCTCATTAATGACCTAGAGGACATGGTAAAAATCCCTTGAATTAATTAAATCAACTATTACATGTATCAAGGCACATGGAAGAATATAAGTAGCTCAGTGGATTTATAAATTTGGTAGAAAGATAGTAAGGTGAGAATGTACCTGGAAAAAGGCAAGATGTATCTTTGGAAAATAGCAGTTCTGAAAAGAAATGACAGAGAAAACTGCTGGAAAACTAGATTATCGAAAGGAAGTAAGTATGGAAGAAAAGAGAGTGGGAGAGTCTGCCCAAGGGGTTAGTGTGAGTGATGGATAGTGGTATGCAGCTAAACCTACTTTATACAATTCTAGTGAAAGGAGGAAAATATGATGCCATCTGGGGGACAAAAGAACAATAATAGGAGAGTCTAAAGGATTGTAATAGGAGAAATATGAAATGCTGAACATGTACAGCATGGCTGAGACATAGATGGCAAAGTTTCAGGAGAGAATGATATAGTGTTACAAATATTTAAAACATAGGGACAAGCAAAGAGACAGACTGTCTAGGTTATATATAGCAAGTGATAATGAAATCAAATTATGATCACAGACATTGGAATTGGGTTTGAAAACTATGGGACACTTTGAATTTGATTTTTCAGGAGAGGGGCAAGTTAGAGAACTGCTCTTCTCTCTAGCCCTCCTCCTAGTGTAAAAACATTAAAGTTAAGCTAGGGCAATGGAAAGGGAGTGAGGGAAGAACTTACATAGTAAATGTTTTCCTTCATTATGTTTTGTGATTATATATACATATACTTAAGCATTTTCTAAAAAAACAAACATTGAAAACTTTCTTTTTTTATTTTTTTTATTTAGTTTTTTGCTAGGCAATCGGGTTAAGTGGCTTTCCCAAGGCCACACAGCTAGGTAATTATTAAGTGTCTGAGGCCTGATTTAAACTCAAGTACTTCTGACTCTAGGGTTGGTGCTCTATCCACGGTGCCACCTAGCCACCCTGAAAACTTTCGATGTGCTTGCTTATTAGTGACTCTTCCTAGTCCTCCCCATAAAATATTATATTTTAATTGGTAACCAATTGAGAATTCTTCCAAGATTTACTAGTCTGTTCCTTGGGTACATAGAATCATGACCAGGCCCTAAAGGTATCAACAATCATGTACAAAAAAGAAGAGAAAAGATTTTAAATGATTTCTGTTACAGGTGACTTTTATAAAAAATACATATTAAATTTAACATGATTATAACAAGATTACCTTGTTTCTCTGTGTCTTCTGAATATTTTTGACTGTCTTTTGTGTATTTTATTATATCACAGATGCTATTTTATTGTTTTTATTGCTGTGATTCCTTTTCCCTGTCACATCCATTTTTTAATTTTTTTTTTAGATTTTGCAAGGCAATGGAGTTAAGTGACTATGCAATTATTAATTGTCTGAGGTCGGATTTGAACCCAGGTACTCCTGACTACAAGGCCGGTGCTCTATTCACTGTGCCACCTAGCAGCCCCTGCACCATCTAGCCGCCCCACATCCATATTTTAAGAAACTAAAAATGCCACACTTTCTCCATCACAACTTAAATGGAACTCTTTCTTCCCCTCCCTTTCTTCCTCCCTCCTGACTCTCTGTCTCTCTATCCCTGTCTTTGTGATTCTCTCTCTCACTCTCTCTCTCTCTCTCTCTCTCTCTCTCTCTCTCTCTCTCTCTCTCATATTTCCTTCTCTTTGGCTCTTCTTTCACTTTCATCTTTGTTAGTTGCTATCATCCGGAAATCACAAGTGCATCATCCACTGTTCAGAACCTGGATGTTAAGAATTTGTTTTACAATTCTGATTAATTCTACATACAAACTACTTAATAAATGCAGATCATCAAATAATAAATTGACTTTTCAGTAGAACATTTTCTTTCTAATAGTAGAACTCAGAGGTATCCTAAAGTGAATATTACTTATATAGACAACTGTTGATGGATTTATTTATATCAAATTTAATTGAACTTCATTAGCTTGAAATTCTGGGGCTTCTAATTAGATAAGTTATTTATGATCAGTTACCATAAATTTCGATGTAGAAAAACAAGTCACTTTTTATATTTTCTTGATCAGCTATAGATCTTAAGAGTGTCTTGATCTTCTACAGTTACAAGATAACACAAGACAATAAACTAATTTTGAGACTATCAGGGCCTCAGTCAGAATCATGAGCCTATCTCTGAAATTCAAATCTTCAGATTGGGAAAAATCTATATTATTCTTTTGAATAAATTGCTTTTATTTTTCATATAAGGATTTCCAAGGCATATTTGAATATTGAATATTCAACTGTAACAATGCAATATAGTGTTATATATGATATTTTATAGTGTCACACAATTTGCAAGAAAATTTTCCCAAAATATTCTCAAATAGGCTGCACAGACATTGAATCCCATTTTACAGATAAGAATACCAAGTTTTATAGAGTTTAAAGCATTTGCCCAAGGTCAAATGGATAAATCTGGGATTGTAACTATCTTCATTTGATTCTAAATTCAGGGCTCTAACCTCTCTCCTAGAAGCAATCTAAGGAAGTTAACTGTACCAGTTGTATTGGCATCTTACTTTATTGTGAGGATACATTCTTTCTAGATTGATTGGTTTAAGACCTTTATTTGTTTTGACTGGTTATGTGTTCCATATTGCACACACTACAAAAAATATTATTTTGTCATTTGTCCTAATATAAAGGACCTGAAACTCACAGACAAGAGAGCTAGTTAGAGAGGTGATGAAATATGTAATAGCTCCTATCAGGAAAGTGGTAAAAGAAGTAAATTCTATACATGACTGGAATGATGTTCATACTCAAAGTATAATGTGCAGTTTTGAATTTCACACTTACTCTCCATTATGCTGACATTTCATGTGTGAAATATTGCATTTCATGGAGTTATTAAATTTACTCCAGCAAAACGATGTTGTTGTCCTTAGATGAAGGGTGATTCCACAAATTCAGCAGATAAAATTTACCTTCATCGGCTTTCTTTGAAATAGGTCATTAAGCAACCTCTCTCAAAGCTTAAGCAATTTCACAAAATGGAATCATAGGGTTAAGACTGCAGTGGTCTTCATCACTGTAGCCTCAGTACCCTGCTTAGTAGGTATTTAATAAATGTTGGTTCACTTTAATGCTATTTCCCTATGATCAAAGTTTTCATGGTCAATGGTGATCAAGGTATTTGATGGATTTAACTTAGTCGCATTTTTAAAACTAGACATTTGATTCCATCAGTATAGGGAGCTAGTTCATCTAAGGAACTACTTCTATCAGGGCAATGACTTATGATTTTCAAGAGTTATTTGAGGGTAATAGTAGGTTAAGTGACTTGCTGAGGGTTACATAAGCACTTTGTTTCATAAGTGGGATTTGCAACTTCTTCCTTACTCTGAGGCCACATCTCCTTTTTCTTTGCATATTGTAAGACTGCAGTCAGTTGCTCTGCTTTACCCCTAAGAATTTTATAATTAAATTAATAATCTGAATGACCATCATCATGGAGACTGGTAAAGCTTTGATACTCAACAACTACTTGGCTTCCTCACCTGCCTCTCCCTTCTAATCAGAGACACTTAAGCCTTTCTTAAAGCCTTCTTTTAAAGAGGGCTTTGAATTTTCCATTTAATTATCTTTTCCATAAGCTGTTCTTTGGGGACCTCCTTGCCTTTTTAGCTTTTTTTTTAAATTGTCTTTTCCCATTAGATTATATGCATTTTGATAACAGGGAGTGTCTTTCTTTTTCTTATTAATTTTTCCAGCCCTTTGTATAATTCTTTGCTCAATGTAGGCATTTAATAAATGTTTGTTGACTAGTGACCAATGAGAATAAAATGTTATCAATTAGAAATATCTATGTCCCTATCAACTAAGAATATTAAATTTGGAGTTGGAAATAGTCAGGATTCTAAACTCTGCACCTATCTGTAACATGTTATTAGGCAAATTATTTCCCCTTATTTTTCTGATTTGTTAAATAAGGTAGGTGGATTAGGTGATCTTTAAGGTCCTTTCTACCTCCAAATTCTTTGGGAGTGGGTTGTAGGGGAAAACAAATGTGGAATTAAGACATTTTGATAATCCCTAGAGATAAATGGTTCCAATTGATGGTAGATTATTCTTAGACCACAATCACAAAACTATGTGGCTCAAATATGAGTTGGGCACTCTGAGTTCAATCCTATCTTGGTTAAATT